>NW_019640808.1:209769-295940 GCF_000599845.2 Trichogramma pretiosum
TCTCGTCCCCGTTGATCCAACTGTTCAGTCTCAGCTTGAAAATAGGGTAGAAGCACCTCAAACAGCTTCAAACTGCCAGCCTCAACGGAGCGAAATTCAAGGTTCTGCACGTGCTGGGAATCGTGATGCTGCGTCTGGAGCGGTTCTCAGTTTTGATGAGTTTTCTGCAATGCAGCGCAGTCTACAACGAGCGAACCCAAAGGCCTCCGCCACGATTGTTTCTGGTGATGTTGCGGCAATGGCTCATCAGGTCGCCACATCGCAGATCAATTCGGTAAGTTGCGCTCCATCCGCGACGAGAGATGCCGGCAATCCGGTGCAAGGACGAGATGCTGAAGCTTCGAGAGTCGCCGTCAATCCACTGCGAGGACGAGATCCTGAAGGCACGAGAGACGCGTTCATTCCACTTCGAGAACGCGGTGCTGCCGGTTCGAGATACGATGTTATTCCGCTGCGAGGACAGGAAGCTGCTGCTACGAGAGACGCTGTCGTTTCGCTGCATGATCGAGATGCTGCTGTGTCTCGTCCAATTTTTTCGGGTGGATTACATCAAATTCAAGAATCATCTCGTCGTGTAAGCCGTGCGGTCGGATTTGAGCCGGAATTGGACATAGGCCGCGTCGAGTCGCTGCCCAGGAATAGAGCTTCTTCTCCGTTCGCTTGGAATTTTGGTCGTGCTGAGAACATAGAGGGCAACGTGTCAACGGGTCAAGAAGAATTCGACAGGGAAGTTGCAAGTATACGTCATAGTACGAATGTTGATGGCCTGAATGTACGCGAAAATTTATTCGATGATGTTAATAAGGACCCGATAATGAGATTGGCGGATTTGTTAGGGAAAACTATTCAAAATAATTCTGCCGCTTTAAATAGTTCATTAATTTCAAATAGATTGTTGGGTTCGAAAGTTTTACCGAAATTTACGGGTGATCCTTTTGATTGGAATCGGTTAATTTCGTGTTTTGCTAAAGTACTAGAAGCATGTGATAGAATGAGACGTAGAAAGGTCGAACCATTAGAAAATCGAAGATGTGCCGAGAGAATAATTGTGAAATTGAGTCAAAAAAGTATGTTTCCCAGTGATTTGGTTTCATTAAAAAATCTAAATAAGGTTAAAAGAAACAGTAGAATTTTAAAAGTTAGCCCGTTTTTGGATGAAAATGAAGTTTTGCGATCCGAAAGCCGAGTTCGAGGTTTAGATGGTGAAGGGTTATTAAGCGAACCTATTATTTTAGATGCTAAAGAGCATTGTGTTCGGTTATTAATTAGACATTATCATGAGAAATTCTATCATTCGAGTCACGAAACTGTAATAAATGAGTTACGACAAAGTTTTTTGATTCTCGGTTTACGGCGAGCTTTAAAAGGAATAATTGCGAGTTGCGTAATATGTCGGTGTTTACGTGCTACTCCAGTACAGCCTCGAATGGCAGCGTTGCCGTCGGCCCGTTTGGCGTATCGTTTTCGTCCTTTCTATCACTGTGGAGTCGATTATTTTGGGCCAATCTCTGTTAGTGTAGGTCGAAGAACGGAGAAACGATGGGCGGCACTATTTACGTGTCTTTCGGTTCGCGCGATTCATATTGAGTTAGTTAGTAGTTTAAGCGCCGATTCGGCTATTATGGCTTTTAGGCGATTTTCAGCACGAAGAGGAAAGCCAGCGATAATGTATTCAGATAACGGAACGAATTTCAGAGCTATGCAAAAAGATTTGAGATTAGCAATTAAATCGCTGGATCAAAATCAAATAAATGAGTATGCGATTAAAAATAATATTTTGTGGCGATTTAATCCGCCGTCGGCTCCTCATATGGGTGGCATTTGGGAACGTTTAGTTCGTTCAGTTAAGACAGCTTTGACTTATGTACTAAAAGGGCGCATTGCAAAAGAGGAAGTTTTTCTAACTTTATTAATTGAAATTGAGCATTCGGTAAATTCGAGACCTCTCACTCATGTAACTTTGGATTTGAATGAAAACGAAGCATTGACTCCAAATCACTTTTTATTTGGTTCCTCGTCAGGTCAATTATATTTACCGCGTTACTCAGAGGAAGTTTTAAATGTAAGAGAAAAGTGGAAATCCGTTCAACACTTTGCCGATATTTTTTGGACGCGATGGTTACGCGAATACTTACCCATACTTCGGAATCGTGAAAAATGGCACGATAAGAGTCCTCCGTTGAATGTTAATGATGTCGTATTGATTTTGGATGATACTGCACCGCGAAACTTATGGCGAAAAGGAGTCGTTACTCGTGTATTTCCGGGTAAAGATAAAGAAGTTCGTAGTGTGGAATTGCGTACGTCGAATGGTGTGATGTGTCGGCCAAGCGTTAAGTTAATTAAACTTATGTGAATTTGTTTATGTATTGTTTGAGTTATTGAATTTTATTTGAAAAAAAAAATATTGTGTTCAAGTTATTTGGCGGGGGAGAATGTTATAGAACGGATGTACAGGGCCTCGTTTGTGAGCTCTTCGAGCATATTGGCTCGCTGTGAGGTGGCAAAAGGCCGCATACAGGTCGAGTTCGGAGGCAGACGCGAAAACCTGCTGGTCGGCAATGCCTAGCAACCAGCAGCGTCTTTTGTTAAGATTGTTATTGCAGGTTGCCAAGCAGTTGGAGCGACGCAGCGAGGTCATTCTCCTGGTAACGCGCGGACGGCGCGGAGCTCAGCATCTCAGCTTTTTTGAACGAATAAATCGGCATCGCCTCAAAATAACTTCGTATTGGTTTTTATTTTCTATCACTTAAGGACTCATAAAGGCCTCATACGCGCAGCAACAAGTATGTTCATCGTCATTAGAATGGATACAGTACCCATGCGCAACTCGGAAAAATCCGGCGATAAGCGTAAATGCCTATAGTCGTGTGTTCTTGGAATTATTGCCGCGTATGGTCATTCATACGAGCGGAGGCTCCTACTGCGCTGAACTTACGCTTTGTTGAAATACGAACCATTGGTACGTGGCATGTCAATCGATCTCTATATTTTAAGAAAAGAGATGTGCTGCGAGAGTAATTCTATCGGTAGAGAGCATATAGACGCTTTCACTTTCCGGTAGCTTCCACCATTACACCTTAGATCGCAGCGCATCAAAGAGATCATCAGAGTATATATATACAGTAATATATTGTATCAAGTCAGTATAAATTACGACGCCGAAGCGTGATCGCTGCCGTAGTTTTTCTGAAACTAGCCTCTCTCATAGTTTCGCCCACGTGTTTTTTAATTTTTATATAGAATACAGATCGCAGTGCGCGTTGAGTTTTTTTACTCTACATACGAATCAGAGTGTATAGCAACTATAGCAAAATTAAATTGACTGCCGTTTTTTGAGTAAATTATAAGCGACTGTGTTTGTGTGTGAGTTGACAAAATCATGTACAATAACGACGAAGGATCCGTCGAAGGCGGCGCGGGCAATGAAAACCAGAATGGAGATTTCACAAACACGAATATCCTCGATAAGAAACAATTGGAAGTGTTCAAGAGCTTGGTCGATTGGGAGGTCGAATCGAATCGACGCTTTATTTTCAATCAATTTCTTCGCTTGATCGGCGTTTGGAAGGGTCCACTCTCCGACCTTCGGGATATTTTTCAACCCGAAGAAATCGAGCGTCTTCTCTTGGATTCCATTGATCGCTGGGGTAGAGGCCAAGGTGAGAACCAGGCAAAACGATTTATCCAGTTCCTGATCGAGACCGGCTACAAAGACAAGCCCAAAGTCGATAAAGACGGCAAGTTGATGTTGCGTCGTCGCACAGCACTGTTGCGTGCATATTGCAAGCATATTTATCCCTTCGGTCGTGAGCTTTTTAAAATTTACGATCGATTTGATGTCAATTACATCGACGAGAAGTCCACGCACTTCCACGTGGCTTGCGCTTGGGGCTGCATGGACGTCGTCGAAAAATTCCTCGAGCTAGGCCAGGATCCCAACATCCTTGACGAAGAGACAGGCAGTTCACCGCTACACGTGGCACTGGGGTCCAATCATGTGGATTCAGAGATAGTCGAAATATTGCTGAGACACGGCGCCAATCCAAACTTAGCCAACCGGATAGGATCGACTGCTCTGCACAGGATTTGCTTGAACTTATCTCCAAATGTTGAGTTAGCGAAGATGGTGTTGGAGTACAAGCCAGTCGAGGTCGATGCCCGAGACGATGACGGCTATACCCCGCTGCTTTATGCCGTGTATACAGCCGAGCAGGCAATGGTCGAGTTTCTGCTGAGAAATGGCGCCGACCCGAATCTGCCCAACCTGGAAGGATTTACTCCTTTGCACGTGATTTGCGATACCGTGTTGGATGATGGTAAATTTTTCGAGGCATTCTTAAAGATTTGCAAAGATACATGTAAAAAGTTACGAATCGATGCTCGGGACAAGAAGGGCCGGACACCGCTGGAATTGGCAGTGGGTAATATCTTGCCGAATACGGTCGATGTACTCTTGAATCAAGGGGCTGATCTGTCGAGCTTCGTTTTTCCTACTGTAGAACAGTTCGAAGAGATGATTAACGATTACAGTGAATATGTTTCTAAAGTGCAAGTAGCATCGAGTCTGCTGATGATCGTCGAACGCTTGGAGAAGAGAGGATACGAATTGCTTCGAAGCGACGCCCTGACGATCATGCAATTTTTCACCAAATACGACCTGCTTGCGTCGTCGGATATCGAAGAATCTTGGCGCGACGACGAAAGGTTCAAGATCGAGGCGAAAAAAATCATGATCAAACCGAGTCTGTCGCTCTACGACTTGACCCGGTTACAAGACCAAGAGGCCACAAAACTACTCACGTACGAGGACTACTTGGAATTGTGGCGTTCGAAAAAAGCGTTGAAGCTTCCCGAGGAGTTTAGAAGAAATTGCGCCGAGTATCTGTGCGAGAAACTTGCGAGGCGATTTTTCCGGAGGTTGACACTGTTTCCTTTATGGGAGCAAATCTTACACTATCGACTGCCATTTCTCTGCTGTGATATGATTATGGACAATTTAAAGAACAAAGATTTGTTCAATATTTGCTTAGCGGCCACGAAGCAATGACAATGAGCATATTTTCAGCATTTTTTATGTATAAAATTATTTAATGTTGTACATTTTTCATGTCTTTCCAAATAAATGAATTTAAACACGAATTTTGATTTTTTTTAAATTGATATGAACATTAGCACACTATCATTTGAAATAAAATATCATTGTCACGACATCGTATCGAGATCAAAATTAACTATTCATACATTATAGAATTCAAATCTGTACTCAAATAAGACATTAATAACCTTAAAACCCCTTGAAATAGAAAAAATGTAATAAGACATGAAAGTCAAAAAAAAAATATGTTCGTATACCTCAAATCAGCCCATATTGTAATATGTTCATCGATACATCAAAATACAACTTCTGATAAAGTTGGGTAACTGAGTTTCCATCACAGATCCTTTTGTAACTTTTGAAAGCCCAAAAAACATGGTTTTTTCCTAATTTTTCATGTTTTTTGCCTCTTCGCAAGCTCCCAAATTGTCTATACTGGAGACTCAGTTACCAAACTTTATCAGAAGTTGTATTTTGATGTATTGATGAACATATTACAGTATTGGCTGATTTGTCACTTTTCACGTGACTATCGACACGATAATGATCGATTATGGCATGGAATTTGCCTGAAAATCGAAAATTCTGAGAGATAAAAACGTCGAAGTGGATGCTTATTTTGCAATCCACGAAAAAAGATAAAAGATTGTTCACCGGTTCTGTATCTCTCTCTGTATGTGAACATGTTCCAAAAGTAGAGGATCGTGACCGCAGGCAGCTATACGTATGACGCGCGCGCATCCAACCGCATTCAAATGTTCATACAATAAATCTCGGATCGAGTCTTTTAGCGTTTCTATAGGCAACGTATCGCGGCACAAAGGAACATCTATCGGATACTATATCCACGATATGGCGTCAGCGTCTCGCGCATTACGCGCGAGAGATGATCAATTTTTGCTGCGTCAGGACTATCGAACGATATTGTTGATACGAAATTTCAGTCTCGCGGTCGCAACCGCGGACGACCTGCACGACGACGACGACGCGAAGCAGCTTTGGCGCATACGTAAAGAGCTGATCTATGCCCTCCATTATATGCGCATGCTGTATACGTGCGTATTACATGGCGGCTATATTAAACAAAAAAAAAAAAAAAAAAAAAAAAAAAAAAAAAAAAAAAAAAAAAAAAAAAAAAAAAAAAAAAAAAAAAAAAAAAAAAAAAAAAAAAAAAAAAAAAAAAAAAAAAAAAAAAAAAAAAAAAAAAAAAAAAAAAAAAAAAAAAAAAAAAAAAAAAAAAAAAAAAAAAAAAAAAAAAAAAAAAAAAAAAAAAAAAAAAAAAAAAAAAAAAAAAAAAAAAAAAAAAAAAAAAAAAAAAAAAAAAAAAAAAAAAAAAAAAAAAAAAAAAAAAAAAAAAAAAAAAAAAAAAAAAAAAAGAAACAAGAAGAATTTCGTGTCGATAAATCAACTCGCAAACGTGACCCAAGTCTCGCCGTGGCATTATAAATACGTCGCGGCCTAATGACGGCGCGCGTATATGTGCGAGAGATATGGCGAAACATCGTCGTACGAAAAAAAAAGTAACACTACTGCCTCGCACATACACACGTACCTATATGTACGCACACACACACACATCGCAAATTTCTGTTAATGATATTATAAGAGACACTGGCAAGAGTGTACGTTGCGCGCTAATAATTATTAATCCTAATAATGCCAGCAGCCCCGCGTAAGAGCTGCGTTATATTGAAAAAAGACTCGTGTGTGAGTGTGTGTGTGTAAGTGCTTCAAAGCCGCGCTGCCGGGCCTAATTATGATTTACGAATAGAGACTGTACGCGTATGTAGCGAGAGAGGCTCTATACTATATTAGTGAGGCCGCGAGTAGCAACGATCGTGCGGCATGTGTGCCAGCAGAGAAAGAGCCAAAGAGAGAGAGAGAGAGAGAGAGAGAGAGAGAGGGAGAGAGATAAGTGAATTATGAAAAGCGCAAAAAAAAGCAGTCCTGCTATATATAATGAATCTCGCGTATATATATACAGTATATGTATATACGAGTGTGTGAAAGCCGAGCCACGATCTTAACGCGCCGTGTAACCGAGCGCGCGAGGTTTAATTATTTTATATCCGCGCAGTGCCGCGTGCATATGGGTGCATTAATATCCCGCGCAAGTTCGAGTCGTTATTATACGAGATTCGCGTCAACTTCTGAAACGAGACGGACGAAAGCTCGATTCTTATATATTATATTCGCGGCTTTGGGTAAAGATCGTAATACACATGTCACTCCGCACCGAGATTGATTCTTTACGTATATATATGTTTCATTCTTCCTCTCGTGCGCTACTTTACGTAAGCTAATTTATATATTACATATTATAAATGGTTCCCGCGATAAGCTGGTATATAAAAGCGCCGTTTAGTGCATTGAAATTTCAACTCAACAACGCAGGCACAAAAAAGGCTCATTTTCGCCCCGAGGCTTACGTAAGGCCGGTATTATTATATATACACACACACGACGTTCGGCGGCCCGATCGTGCGAGAAAAATCGGGGGGAGGGAGCAAAAAAAATTAAAGGAGAAGAAAATAATTTCCGGACAGGAAAAACCACAGCAGCGCAGCCCCTTGTAGCTTAAGCTGCCGTGTGTAACATAATAATGCGCGTATAAATAGTATCTGCTCTCGCTTTCGTTCTCGACTAGACGCGCCATAAATGTTTTTGCATAATAGGTCATTTTCGGAGCTACGTATACATACGCTCGATCCGCGTGAGAACTTGTGATTCTCGGCGAAAAAGGCTCAGTTTGCTATATGCGTTTCGGATAACAATTAAGCTCGTAAAGGATCGATCCGCAACTCTCGAAGCAAAAAAGGCTAAGATTCAGGAATAAAGCAGCTGGCATAACAACGAGTATATATCGCACGTGGACGCATGTAAATTGCACATTATATACATCGCGTATATATGAAGCTCGAAAGACACGTATGTACACGAGAGAGCTCTTGGCCGCGCGGAGCAGCGAGAATCGCGAGTGCGTAAATGGTACGTTGACAGAATTCCGATGAAATTTGCTTTGATTTCAACGTGCAGCGCACTATAGCGTCTACCGTCAATTGAGCGGTTCGTGATATATACACACACACACGCGCACACACGCGCGTATGTACGCGCGACGTGCAATTGAGAAATCTGTTTCGCGCTAAAAATCCAACGGCTCATTACATAGGTATTAGCCACGCGCTGCAGCAGCAAAAAAGCGAAAATCACGGCATATCGTTATATACGTATATCTATCTCTGCATTATATATTCTCGCAAGTATCTATTGCCAGCTCGACTTGTACACGTATATCTTTGCCGATAATACGAAAAAAAAAACGACGCACACGACGATACTACTCGCGGAGCGCGACGTTTTTTTTCTTCTTCTTCTTCTTTTCTTCCGTCGTCGTCGTCGTCGTCCCGGTTCGCGGTACTCCACGCGCGCGTTTTCATTGACGAAGGACGATGACGAAAAGGCAGCAGCAGCAGCTTTGAGAATTGTATAAGGCGAGGATTTTAATGATTTTTTTGTCGCAACTCTATACTATACTTATATATCGTACTGTACGTATCGGCGCGGCGATCGCGTACAGTTTTACAACAATTTATGGAATAAACTGGTTCTAATTTCTCTCTAATTTTTATCCGTTTTTTTTTGTACAGCATCGCTACGATCTGTCGCACACATAATATGCGAGCAGCTATATGTATCGATAATAATCGTCGATTTTATAATGAAACATCCGAGGATCGATTAGCATATAAGAACGGTTGATTAACATTGGCATCGTTATAGCGTTTTCTATACTCGTCGTCGCTGTTGTTTTTTTTTCTTCACGCGGCTCGATCGATTTTCCGAACGAACCAATTGACAAATCAGAGTTACGAGCTGATGAAATCCCCAAATTCGTGTGGGCTCAACGCACCCTAGTGGTGCTTGCAGCGATTGTGGTACATATAATAGCGAGCTAGAGGGACATCGCCAAAATAGCGTTGGAGCTTTTTTATACATTGTACAGCACTGTTCATAATGTCGCGTCGAGACTCATAATCAAATGAAAAAATTTAAAATTGTATTTTTGGCATCGAGCTTTTCAACATCTTCTCGTTTTTTTCGTCAAATCCGACGATATCTTGAGTCTTTCGAAAGATCTCAAAACCGATCCGAAAGTAGACTCGTACCAAAAAAAAGACTTATGAAATTCAACCGCTTTATTAAAAAAAAAAAAAAAAAAAAATTGCAACCTTAATTAGTATCGACGTGTGCGTGTAAAGCACGGAAGCGTACACGAGGAAGAAGCGCAGCTCGAGGAGCTCCCCCGTATACACGGACTCCGTATATAAGAAACGTTGCGTCTGTGTGTATGTGTGTGTGTATAAATGCGCGTGCAGGAGGCGGCGAGTCTCCTCCTGTCGCTGGTCGCTGACCCCCTCGGAACGTTGACTCCTCCGGCTCTGGCGGCGGCATAGCTGCTATATAGCGTCGTGTACTCCGTATATAAGTCTGTATATGTGTGAGACGTGCAGCAGCAGCAGCAGCAGCGGCATAGCCACCGTTGGATAGCTCGCACGTCGGCGGCTACGATGCTTCTCGCTCAGGTGCTTTCCCCTCAGCTGCTGCTGCTGCACGGAACAACACGATTACACGAAGACTATATATGGCAAAGAGTTTATAGGTTTGCCAAATTTTCAATTTTCATCGCCGAAACCATTTCTCGCACTCGCAAAAAGTATCCCCGAAAATATTTCGGGTGTCCGAAACGGCCCCCTATACGAATTTGTTACTCGTCGAGCTTTGAAACTTTGACAGCTCGATTGCTTCGATCTTTTTCGGGCGCGCGTGGTGACACTTTCTGCCTCGCTTGCCTGCCCCGCAGTGTGCACGATCAATGGATCCATCGGGCCTCGCGATTCGGCCATGTACACGACGTCGTCGCCCCCGCGAACTGCACGCTGATACACAAGTTATATTATTATAATTGCACTTGCTCGGTTTCCCCGCACCCGGTGATATTGCACATCGGTATATAAGCTCTACCCGTAAGCAGAAAATCAAAGAGAGAAAGAGAGAGAGAGAAGTTCGGGCGATTTGGTTCACACGCGAAAGATATGCCAAAGCTCTCTCTTATATATTGTATATACGTGCGCACGTGCAGCGAGAGTCAAATTTCTCCTACCCCCAGTCCACCAGAGTCCAGTACATGTATACATACGCGCGTGGAATTCCGTCAAAAACCTGCGAACGAAGAGAGGCGAGAGAGAATACGAACATGCATCCATACATGCGGTTTCATCGGACTCGTATACTCTTGCGTTTCTTCTTCTTCTCCTTCTCTCGCGGATCGAACCTCGTATACGTATACCAACGAGGCCCTTTGCACGCACACACACACACACTTGCTCAAGCATACTCAGTCAGGAATGAAATGAGGCAATTGCATATACACATATGTGTAAAAGAAGGTGAGGAGCTTCGTCGATGGAAGAGAATCTCGCGAGCGCATACACGAGCAAGTGTATACACACGAGCTGCGCGGCGAAATCCAGTTTTTTTGACAGCATTCCATGGCGCGCGCGAGCCGGCAGCTTTTCTGCCGCGCACCCAAAGCATCCCGATATGTAATATCCCGAACACTCCGAAACGTATACAAATATATACCGAACGTACGGCCGAAGCTCTTGCGTTTCTTTCCTTATCTCGACGTCGCGCGTGCGACTTTCGAGGACCCGTCGTTAAGTCGCGCTCGAATTGATTTTTCGATCGACGTACATCCACGTTGCACTGGCCGGTAGGATTCCATCCTGGGCTGACGTATTTTTCGAAAGTCGCTTTCGCGATTCTCGAGCCGTGGATAACAAACGAAACGAAATAATAAAAAAAAAACGTAGTCGCGAACGCAGAGATGAGCACTCGGCAGCATCGGTTGTACGCGCAGAAATACGTATACGCGATGGCAAAATCAGCGACGTTTGCGGTAAATTATATCGCTTTTCGTGTATTCGCGTCGTTTTATGCGTCGTGCAGCAAAAGTAGGATGTAGGCGTAATAGAATGCTACCTACGTTACAGGTATAGTATATATACATCAGCTGCTACCGCTCGTTTCTTTTCTTTTCCTCATTTTTCTCTCGTTTTGCCTGTCTTTCTCCACGCCTAGTACATGGCATAGCTCCTCGTCGTCGTCGTAGTTGTTGCGGCTTCACGTGCGCCGCCGCGGTGGCAAAGGACTGCAGCAGCAGCAGCAACAGAGAGCTTTAATTACGTTTGCGGTCGCGCGCGCGCAGTAGTTTTGCTCTAAACGCTCTCTGCGCGCATCGTCAACCTGTATATAATGCACCTATATGTATATAGCCTTTTTTTTATTATTCTTCTTCTTCTTCTTTCCGCTGTTTGAGTTGCATGCTATCGACGAGGGAGAGAGAGTCTATGATGTATAACGGGGCCTTTTTGTCGCAAATCATATACATATATCGTGCGCTTCAGCTGCTGCTGCTGCTGCTGCAGTGCACTGTGTAATAGCCTCGAGGCATACACGTTGTCGAAGTTCAACAATCGGACTCGCAATCTACTCGATGGACCAGTTGAAATACATTGCGTTCGGGGAAATTTCTCTCCTTCGTGTCGAAATTGTTCATTCAACTCGTATAACATTTATACAAATGCAGCGCAGTTATGATACACGCCACCGTGCAGCGACGAAATTATGAATTTTCAATCTGCGCGAAGAGACGCGCGGCCCTAATTCTTCTGCGCGCGGAGCTATAATGCAGCTGCAGCGAGTCATTATACATGTATAGTAGTAGTAGCTCGCCTCGAGCCAGGCACTTCGCTTTTTTTTTTCGCCGCATTTGTAATATAAATGCCGCGAAATGACTTTAATAATTCGCTGGCGCGAACTGCATCAAAACTGTGCGCCGATCTCTCATTTCTATGCGAGCTCGAGCTACGAGTCAAAATCGATGCATACGCGAACGATTTATATGAATGTACAGCTCCGATCTCTATAATTCAAAACGTTTGGACTTTTCAACATTTTTCGATTCGATGCGCCGATTTTCATATACGACACACGCTCTTAACGAGATCCAGACTCTACCTTATTGTTGAAAATCGGCAGGAGATCGCGCGAAGATCGGTACTAGAGCTTCGGATATTCTTGATACATAATCGATGTATAAACCTACTTGATTATAATACCTTTGATGTTTTGCAGCTTCTTATCCACCATACTCTCTTTCGTAATTCCTAAATAATTCATGTACTGATTTTCCGTGTTTCTTTTCCCGATGGATCGTTTCATAAAAGTTTATTATAACTTTCAAAGAAAACTTAATTTTTTACTCATCGATCGGTATAGGAAAATCGACAGGTGCAGTACCGGACGAATTACTTGTCAGTGAACGATTACAATGGGATTTACAATTTTTTGTGTACTTACAAACGCTTACAAACGATTCCTTGCTTATCGGCCCAAGATATATCTCATAGCCGCTCGACTGATCGATGTGATCGCCGAGATCGGAGCAGCCGCGACTCGAGTCCGCTACCACAATTATTGGTGCTGCAACTGGAATTCTCCGAACTCGAGAGCTCGACAAACGATCGATTCTTGTGATTACTTCTCATACTTCGCCAAGATCGCTACATCATGTTATCTTTAATAATATATTTTTTAATAAAAACTCCATAATTAAATCTTTGATCGAGTATTGCTTATTCAATTATATAAATAAATTAATATTCTGCGATAACACTAGCGTTTTGAAAATGAAGGTTTTCTTGTATTCGAACGCAACAAGATATACTTGAATAATATTTATGATATAAACTTTTTTGTCACATAATGACTCTAATGAGGGATTTCAATAATTTCAAAGTAAATCTAAATATACTACAACGGCTTGAATAAAAGCAGTCGGATTCTACAGGTTAGTTGACTAGCACAGGTTTATTGTACTATCGGCGTGACTGAGCTTGAAAAGTATCATCTATTATTAATATTTTTTTAATCCCTCGTTGTTCAAGAAATTAAATTCAAAATGCTAGGACTAACTTGGCAAAAAAAGGTTTTTATTTTTTCAAACTTGAGGGCTTTCAAGATTTCGTCTCTACATATAATACAAAAAGATCATCAAATAAGATAAAACTTATATCAATCGATTTGTTAGATCTTCAAAATGAGATTCCAAAAAGAAAACATATGGTTGACGATCTAACTTTCGTGATAAACAAGTTTGAAAATGGCGATTTTAACAAGGGCTCTTATGGGACGCGGTCTTTTGTTGTTTATAACTAATTTAAAAGATCAGCCATTTTAATAAAAAAATATATTTTCTGAAAGAGAAGTTCCAAACTTTCGATTGGTATGTTAAAAATTATCCCTTAACGAACTAACTAATGAGCAATTAAACAAAACCATTGATTTCGAATAGTACGAGCGGTTGTCTAATGCGAGAAAGAGACAGTCAGATGTCTCGAGAAAGAGACGTACAGATGCCTGTACTATTGTTATGATTGGTGTGGAGCCTCCTTAATTTCAAAAAAGAATATGAAAAAATATCTCCAAATGCATCTAAATACGAATTCCAATTTTTCGGCAGCCATTGCGAACGGTTACTTTGAAAGATGCTTATTGTCTCTATATCAGCTATTTACTGTTTATCGTTGCATCGTTTGAAATAACTTTTTGGATAATGATGATGTGTATTACGAGGCGCTCACGCGACATATGTAACCTTGTATACGAACGAAGAAAGAGACAAAAAATTTAGAGTTAATAGAACGTATACTTTCTAACTATCAATGCGGCGTCTGATTGATTTCACTTTTGAACCATGCGATGGGCCTAACACGTGTACGAAATCGAGGCAAAGAAGTAGTAGAGGCTCAGTGTCGGTTCGGCGAGCAATGTGCTAAGACTATAGGACGCAGTGTAAAATATTCACAATGAGCGGAATTGAAACTTCAATTTTCAACGGACGTGTTAAACATTTAATAACTAAGATAACTTGGTTAATTTTCGCGGTCTACTTAAGTGTCAATTTCGTTTTTTTTGCTTACAGTATAACACAATCCTTCGGCTTTCTAGCCAAGAGTGAAGCATGGCTCAGTAGTGAAGTTATTGATCATTACATACCTTTCAGTGCCTTGGAAAATACCACCCTCTATTACGGCATTTGCGACAAAACCGTCAAGTTGACGCGACAGAAGGAATGTTTAATTCGTCGATTGCAGGCAGATTTCTCGAAAGACATACCGAAGCAACACCTATGCAAAATCACGCTGAGCTCCGAGTCGGGTGGCTTCATCCAAACGCATCTGATTAAAATCGAACCTTTGGGCAATGATCGAGCGATATTGCGTTGGTTCGAGAGCGACGGGGGCGAAGGTGACCCGTATCATTTGCGATTCAGCATCGTCGACTTTTCCAATTGTAGCGTTAAAACGACCAAACTTTCGGCAGATCTCAATCAGCTGATTACAAATATAAATGATCGCTCGAGAGTCCGAATATTATTTTCTTTCCGGCCGGGCCAGAGGTCCTGTATCCAATATGGCGATGAGAAATTCAACAAGCTGAAATATCTCAAAGGACAGGATGATTTTGAAGTTCTGTTAGAAGATTGGGACAAAGTGTACAGATCATCGATCGATTCTCATGGAGTCGCTTCGAAGGTCGATACGTTGGTTACTTACCCCGAAGATGCTTTGGTCGAGCCACTAATTGTTCCCTTGTCAAAGGACGAGGGTTATTTGTTCGTCGAAACATTAAGGCCTTTCAAGCCCGAAAACCCGTCGATTACAGTGGCTCTTATTCAACCAAACGGTAATAATTAAAAAATAAATTGATTTTAATTTTCATAATTTGTATTAACATTAATGAGACATTTTTTTATATTTTTAGGTCAAAGGCAGAATTTGACTAGTGTCAAAGATGTTGACTCACCTGTGGTCTCCTTGGCCAACGGATTGATCGGTATATGCGCCCGACAGAACAATAAAACGATGTTATGCACACAGTTCAAGCTCGACGACAAAAAGATCACTTGGTTTTCAGTTAAAATTCTCGAGGACTATTGTGAAAAAAATCGAGTCATATATAATTTACCTAGAGGCGGAGGATTTCTGACTTACGGCGCCTACGATTTCATAATGACCAATGCAACCGACAAGTACCTTGTAAATTTCGGTACGAATGTAGATGATACTTACTTGAATCCTCATACTCAATGCAAGCCCGAAGAGGCCGGCTTCAATAACATTTTCGAAGACGACAAGGGAAATTATTGCGTGAGCACGACCTGCATGGGAAGGTACGACGATTATTTCGCGAACTATGTAAAATTGCACTCCAAATGCTACAACCAATTTATTGTGCCCACATTTATGGCACCGAGTTACTTAATAATACTGATGATAATGATTGTTGTATTATTAATGTTGGTGTTCAAACATTACTGCGGTTAGAATTATTTTCAAATATACGCTGTGTATGTGTGCTCTCGCTTTCGATATCACTGCCTCTCAACTGTGAGAAATCCCCCCAGGTGAAAATGGTTGGTTAGATTTGACTGCAAATCTGATTTAAGTTCTGGTGAACGCACATCAGATCTTATCCCAGATCTTATATCAGAATTTGTATTCGATAATCGACATCAGAACTTACATCAGATCTAATGTCAGCTCACATATCCATTGTGAGTATATGATAATATAAATCCTATAGCTTTGACTCATTAACTTAAGTTAGCCTGTCTGCGATTGGATAACTTTTAACAATCATCGAATGTAATAATATCTAAAGTAATATTGCCTAAATCTTGTAAATGGTTACTTCATTATTCTACGTATTTTCAATTGAAATTTTACCTTGTAAAAATAATATCGCAAAAAAAAGTTCGTTCAGCATGTGCAATAGTTGTTGACACTAGTTTATATATCATCATTATAACATTTTTATTGCATTATAAATCAATTTCCATCGTATTACTCTATTAATGTATAACTTAGAAATTAATTATTTATGTACAATTTTTATATTTATTTGCGACATCCGTCAATGCGACGCATGTGAGTTTATATTGTATGATGCACATATAGAGAGAATGAAACTGTAAATAATAAACTTCGAATTCTATAAGATCAAATTTCCCAGAATCGTTTAACCAATCAATCAAATTTTTTCTCTTCGGCTAGAATAATAAAAATTGAACCAAGAGAAATGTTAAACGAGACATTTCAGAATTGCTGCATACGAAGAGAACCTTCAGGAAGGATTCGACGCCGGCATACATTGTTCGTCGGCAATTACGGCTGCAGATCGAGCGAGCGACAAAAACAGATTCCTCGCTTATCGGCCCAAGATATATCGCATAGCCGCTCGACGCGCGAGCCATGATCGCCGAGATCGGAGCAGTCGCGCGACTCGAGTCCGATACCAGAATTATTGGTGCTGCAACTGGAGTTCTCCGAACCCGAGAGCTCGACAAACGATCGATTCTTGGAAACGCAAATTATAGGAGAAAACGAAAAGGGAGAGTATAGGAAAATTCGTACGATATTGCGTCGGAGAATATGGGACTGTATATTATCGAACCATTTCACGATTATAACGCCCGAGTTCGGCATAATGTTTTGCGCATATCGTACGACAACGCAGTCTCGTGTGGGCTGCAGAAATATCCGATTACTCCGTATGCAGGAGTAGTAGTGAGGGACTGCATATATGCATATAGGACTCATCACTTATAAGCGCAGAGGCGACGCTTACTCGGCGCTTCTCAACGGTCTACTCTTTCTCTATATAATATGCTTCGGAGCTTACACAAGTACATACATCGCACATATGTACATTCTCAAGATGTATAGTGCGTTATATGCTCGTACTATAGGTTTTTAGGCGCGCGTCGCTACTACTGCTGCTGCTGCTGCTATACGGACTGTCTGCAGCACACGACACCGAAAGACCGCCGATACAGAACTCGAGACTTTGCGCCTCGATGTCTCTGCTTGGATAGAGAAGTCGTCTACACACACGCATACTAATACGTATATACGAGCAGTGGCAGGTCGCTGCTACTCGCTATCGACTATATACTTCATCATATACATTGCGAATCGTGCACTGCTGCGCGAGACAAGAGTCGAAAAGCTCCGACGACGACGACGACGACGACGACGTCTTGCTGCGAGCAAAGAGACACAGATCTTCTCTTTTGTTTTTGTTCTACTTGTTGTGTGTACACGGCCGCCACTCCGCTGTTCGCGTTTGACGTGCAGCTCGCCCGCGCTGATACACAAGAGATTTTGTTTTTTGTTTCTCTACTCGTTGTCGGTCGTTCGTCGCAAAAATAACGGGCAAAAAAATGGCAGTGAAGGAGAAGCAGGCCGACTCCACCGAGGACATAGACTGGAACGTCGAGAACGAGATACAATTGTTCGTCGCCATGAACGGACACAAGCCCGTCGGTGAGAGCACACGCACAATTTTTGTTGTTTCGTCCGTCGCCTCCTATATCATTGTTGTCGCGTGCAGCATTTGCCGCGTGTTTTTTTCTCTCTCAATGTGCATAATAATACGCCGACCCAATTCGTTACCGTCCATTTTTCCACCCTCGCGCGCGCGAGAGGTTATGTCGATTGCAACGATGTCCTTCCTCACGTATTGTGCATTTTTATTATTTATATGTATGCGTCGATGTCTGCGGCATCGAGCCCGTTCGCGCGCGCGACTCGTATCAAAGCTGCTGCTCATCAGTTCGGCTCTGATCGATTTTACGTCGTGATGATGACATATTCATTTATCTCGAATTCGTTTTACAGGTGTAAACAAATACTTCCACATGGTCTGCATCTGGGAAAAGTTCCGCTCTGCCATAAACAAAGATGCATCCCTCAAAGCTATCTGGGACCATCTCAAGTCCATGTACGATCTCATGACCCTCGTAAGTATTTGGTCGGCCGAAACATTTTTCAAAGCCACGATTTGTTTATTAATATCACACCCAGATGCATGTGTCTCGTGCCGATGACATTTCAAGGCATCGACATTTTTTTCAATTTGTTATTAACAAAATAACCGCGGGCTTGACAATCGATGGCTTTTCGATGGAGTTTTTAATACTTCGTATTTTTTTATCAGGATGACATGGAAGATGTGCCTTTTCCGAGTGACGAGACAGATTTTACTTGGCCTGAAAGCGAATTCTCCGAGCTAGTGAAGAATCGTAAAAAGGATGAGGCCGACGTTAAACCAAAAGAGATAAAGGAGAAAGTCAAAGAAATCAAAAAAGAAAAGGATGTAAAGGAGGTGAAGAAAGAGATTGTGACTCGCGATTCCAGCAAAAGCGGCAAGGATTCAGACAGGAAAAAGGAAGATATCAAAAAGATTAAAACTGAGTCTGAAATCAAGAAGGAGAGCAAAATGCGCGAAGCTAAAGAAGTTAAAAAAGAACAAAAAGCTACCAAAGGACGTTCCAAAGTTAAGGAAGAGCCAGAAGATATAGGTGAGCTATTATTACACGTTACTTTCGAGTTTTTTAATTACTTATACCTTTTTCACTTATGGTCAATGCATTGACTTTTACAGGACCACCGATGAAAAAAGAGCGAAAGGATTCAGAATCCAGTCGTGAAAGTTCAAAGAGACTAGCACCAAAGAGACCAACAAGACAAAGCACTGATAATGCATCTAAAGTTGCTACGTCAAGTCCTAGAAATACTCCTCCACCTACCAAACGTAGGAGATTGTAATTTTAATATTACTGTTTACCAAATTTATATCTACATTTCTAAATATAATTTGTATAGTTTTACAAGTAGTAATTTACCCAGCGGTTGACTAATAGGTCGTAGAATATGTAGGATGATCACCTTCAACAATGCCATTGTTCTTTTTCAATTATATTATAATCAAAACTATAAAATAATGAAAAAGGCATTTGACATATTGTATAAAATGTTTATACAATCACATATCTATGAGTATGATTGATTAATGTTGTTTTTAAAACAGTGGTTATGTACTGAGTTAAAGTCAATCTCTGGATACTTTACCCTATTTCTTATTAATTCTTATTAATCAACAGTTGATATTTAAATATTATTATATCATATGTCATCATAGAGATGAAAGTTACATTGTAAATAAACTCAAATACTTTTTTAAATCAATGCGATCATCTTCATTCAAAGTATTTAAACCTTTTTAGTTCCATTAAAAGTGAGAGAAATTTTTTTAATTTTCATACTGAAGTAAACTATATTATAAATGATGCAAAAAAAGGAAGTTGGAAAAGAATAATTGTACAAATAGTATGTATCTACCAACAAATGTTTATTCCATTCAACGAACGCTTGGTTTTTAGAAATTGCATGATATTTTGGTCTCGGAAGATGGGTATTTTACAAAGACAACTTGTACAAAATCCATAAAAACTAAATTTCAGTCTTCGGTATCAACAATTGCTGGTAGAGCTTGTCATCTATGGATCACATGTTCTGAAAGAAAAAGCTATGGGTTAGTACATTCGTAACCTCCAAAAAATCTTCAATCTACAATAAGTACAAACTCATGTTTATAATGATTGTAAATGAAATTATTAATAATATTCTAAAAACGAAACTTACGTTTGAATGATTTATCTAAGCCTTCTGGCTTCACGTTCGGACTCGAGAAGGGTCAAGAGATCGCCTTCGCGCACTGGGCCCTTAACGTTGCGAATGATCTGTCTGTTTTCCTCTCCCAGGAACTCAACCTTCACCTGTGTACATTGTCCTTGGGACCCGGTACGACCGAGAACTTTGATAACCCTGGCGAGTACAGTTGGTTTTTCCATTGTTTTTTATATATTTTTTAATTTATAAAAAAAACTCGAGAACACGTGTGTATATCAGAGATATATCGTGAAAGAAAGGTTACTCTGCTAAGCCGGCGCTGTGGTTGGACTGCTGGAGTGGCACGAGGCTACTGCGCATGACCGTCACCGTACAAAATATTGTGCATTGACAAACGGCAGGCGGGAAATACAAAGTAAAAATTATTGCATATTTTGATGCTTGCGAGTGTTGTGATAAATCTTTCACAGGAAAATTTATTATTACTTTACACCTTTACAATTAAAGAGTTTGTTAAGAAATACATTACTCTTTAGTAATGCTTCTTTATTCAGATAAAAGATCTCTGTTAACCAAAAGAATTGATTGTTTTAATTTTTGCAAAGTTCTGAAGACAATATGGAAATTGGAAATAAAATTGATGCAATACAAAAGTTTACAATAGTTTTTCAAATGCAATTTTTAATCAACGAAGTAACTTGATTCATTCAACCTTACAAAAGTTCATCATCTAGATTTTTTTGTTGTCCAGTTTCTTTTAGATGTTTATCATACAGTATTCGTATTTCTTTTAATAACTTAGAAACATTTGTTCCAAATTTAGCAGATATCGGAATTATAGGATCGTCTATCTTTTCTTGCAATAATTTCAAATTTTCCTGGAAAATTAATTGTCATTTTCATATGATTAGATTTCTTGTTTTCTTTTGATTGAAACTATTTGATCAAAAAGTTATAACTTACTGCTGCACCAGGTTCATCAATTTTATTTGCTATAATAATCTTTGGTCGACTTAACAAATTTTCATTAAATTGGCTGATTTCATAAAGAAGTATTTCTATATGTGTCCATGGCTCTTTTTGACTAACATCTATAATGAACAGTAAAGCTGCACAACGTTCAGCATGCTTTAGAAAAGTAATACCTAATCCCTTGTTTAGATGAGAATCTGGTATTAGACCAGGTAAATCAGCAACTACAGAAAATAAATATATTAAGTAAAGCATTTTTAAATTTATAAAATGTATTTCATAAATATTAATTACCAGCAATTTGTTCATAATCATCATATTGAATCATACCAATATGAGGTTTAAGAGTAGTAAATGGATATTCAGCCACTTTTGGTCTAGCTCTTGAAACAGCTCTTAATAATGTACTTTTGCCAGCGTTAGGAAGTCCAATCTAATGCATTGTGAAAGTGAAAATTAAAATATTTACGACTCACAAGTATTAGTGTAAGAAAGCTTACCAAACCCACGTGAGCCATACTTCTTATTTCTAAGACATATTGCTTACTTTCTCCAATACCACCGCTTTCTGCAACTTTTGGTGATTGATTAATATCCGATTTAAAAAATGCATTTCCATGTCCTCCTGCACCACCTCTAGCTGCTATATACATCATTCCTTCTTCATCTAAATCCGCTAAAATAGTACCGTTTATATCCCTAACAATAGTCCCTACAGGGACTTTAACAAATGTATGCTCTGCATTTTTGCCAAAACAATCTTTGTTATAACCTTTTTCTCCATGTTCAGCTTCAATAATACTTTGTACATGTGATAAATCTCTAACATTAGATGTAACCTGCAAGCAATGGTTGATCATTTTTAAAAATTTAAATAATTATTCCTAACATAGATTCTCTTACCTCAAAAATAACATGTCCACCATGACCGCCATCTCCACCATCTGGACCTGCACGATCATTGATGAATAATCTGAGGAATGAAATGCATCCATTACCGCCATTTCCAGCTTGAATTCTCACCTTTGACAAAAATTTTATTAATTAAAAGCACAGAAATTTTATGAGGAAATTAAATTATTTTTCATACTTGTTTCATGTCAACAAAATATTGATTTGTGCTTCCCTTTGATCTTGATTTTGTTGATCTTAAAGCTTTAGCTACATTTTCTTCACTTTCATTCATATGACTATAGCTAGTATGAAAAAGTTTACAACAGTAACTGCTGAAAATTTTTTGATTTTTACAGTAAAAATCATTCTGTTTCAAATAAACTGGCTTTTTTGCAGATCTATAAACAGTAGTAAGTAAACGCCAAGCTCTGACAGGATGCATCTGTAAGTGCAAATATAATTTTGATAAATAAGAATAGTTCTAAATGAAAGACTTTAAATAATATAATCGACCTTACAATTTTATAAGGATTTTATCACATTTTTATTTATTATCTAGATACTATCACATTTAAATTATTTTCAATGATACTTCCAATTATTTCATTGTGTATATGGACAACTAATTTTCTGTGCAATGGAAACTTGTTGGATTTATATGTAATTCTATAAGTTTGTGTTTCTTTTAAGTTAGAAAATTTATAAGATCCAATAAATTCAACATCATTAATCAATAAACCTGCAAAATTATACAGTACCAAGTATAATTTTACAGGTTGAAAGTGCGAATCAACAGAAAAAGTTACATCAAACTTATAACAATTTTGGATGAATGATTCATTTATGCAACTTTCGATTTTGGTTTTGAAACAAAGTAATTGTTTAAAAAAATCTTTCCAGTTGACTGTGTCTTCCTGAATCATGCTCAACTCAATTTTCTCTTTGGGAGCTATATTATGAATATTAGGTTCATCAACCAATTTAAAAATGTGGGTAAGTGATCCTTGTGTATTAAATTTTTTTTCTAAACTTCTATAGCCTGTAACTGTGTAAGTTTGAAATATGGAAGAATCAAAAGGTTCAATTCCAACTAAAATAAAGCTGCCATGGGCTGCCATTTCTACAACTTTCCAAGAATCATTCCAATTTCTACAAGGGTTATCAGCCAACGTTCCTCCTTGCCCATTGCACAAACTCATCAAAATCTTTCCATCTTTCGATAAAATTGATTTGACAGACATAAAAAATTTCTTCAAAAGTTCTCTGTTTTTTTCTATTCTCATTTTTCCTCCAACGTGAGGAAAATTAAATACAATGATATCAAAATGTTCTAATTTTAATATGTCATGTTCTTCTAATTTTGTTGCATCAACTTCACAGAAAACTCGGATGCCTGAAAAGAAAACCATAGTTTGAGCTTGAAATTGATTATTTTTACGAATTAAATTTAAAATAATGAATCACATGACAATACTGACCCATGGCTTTCAAAACTTCTATGTTTTTCTTTCCAGTTTCCACAACATTTTTTTCATAGCAAGTTGCAGTAAGATTGATGTTTAAATTGCGGTTTGCTAATGTGACAGCGAATGAAAAATTACCCTCCCCGACAAGCAAGACATTTTTTTGATTTTCAAACAGAGAAAGTTTCATTTTATCTGGAACGATGTGAAACGATTTGAATCAAAATACAATTAAGAGTGTAATAAATGAAAAACATGAGAGCAACAGGTTAGAAACAAAAATATAAATAATACCTTGAATTTGAACAACTGCAGAAGACTAATCAGTGGAGTACTTTATATCTATATACAATTTTAACAATTTGATGAAATAAACTTAACAAATGTTCCATAAACACATTTACACGTGAAAATACCGACAGTACTTGAACAAAACAATACGCTCTAGCAGTCACTTTTTGGAACCACGCGCATGCATGCAGCATCAGCGACATAAGCTGTCTGCAAAATGATAAAAACTTTAAAAAATAAAATGACTTTATGCAATAGTACGACGAAAAATGTCTTTTTTCGCACATTTTTTAGTGCGCAAAAAGCGTTTTTGGACACTTGTGTGCGGTAAAATGTCTCATTTCGACACTGGTGTGCGGTAAAATGCCCCATTTTGGACACGGGTGTGCGGTAAAACGGCTCATTTAAATTAACGTATTTTTCGCCTACTATTGCATAAAATTTTGTATGCAACACGTGCCCAGCTTTTTGCGCACAGTGTGCGGAAAAAACACCCACTCGTGCCGGCATAGCCGGCACTCGTGTCTTTTTCCGCACACTCGTGCCCAAAAACGCCTTTTGGGCACTTGTTACATAAATAACTATATTATTTATTTTTTTTTGATAAACTGAATTTAAGTAATGGGTAGAATGAATTTGGCTTTCTCTTACAATAAAGTTTAAAAAAATTCAAATAAATTAATAAAAAATTTAATTTAAGTATTGTTTTTGTTCATCAAAGTAACTTTTTTAGTAAAAGAGGATTTTGTAAATTTTTTCAACGAATAAAATAAACTTCTTAAACTATTTTAGTTCTTTAATTGAAAAAAATTAATTATAGCCACTTCTTGTTTGAAGATGTCTCAAACTAAACAGACCTATATAACAATTCGTTTATATTACCGTCAGTGAACTGTTAGGGACCGAGGAATGAACAAGCAGAAGAAGTTGCAACTTTCAGGCTTCAGCGCACGTACGACAGCCATTTTAGATCTTCTTTCTCTTTTTAAGTTGGTCCGTAGAGCTCTATGCACGTGTGTTTTTCAAAGGTCAGTGAATTTTGTTAAAATAGATTGTAAATAAACAATGAAACCATTGCAATTGTTCATGAATTTATCAATAAACATTTAGACGTCGAATAGCCATCAGTTTTTACATTTGTTTACCTAAATTTTTGTTATTACAGTTAATCTATCACCATGGGTAGAGTAAGGACAAAGACAGTTAAGAAGGCTGCTCGAGTCATCATCGAGAAATACTATACCAAGTTGACCTTGGACTTCCACACCAATAAAAGGGTCTGCAGTGAAATTGCCATCATCCCCTCTAAGCCCTTGAAGAATAAAATCGCCGGCTTCGTCACGCATTTGATGAAGCGATTGAGGCACTCACAGGTTAGGGGAATCTCAATTAAGTTGCAAGAAGAAGAAAGAGAAAGAAGGGACAACTACGTCCCAGAGATCTCTGCCTTGGAAACAGACATCATCGAAGTTGATGCTGATACCAAGGAGATGATGAAGATGTTGGAGTTCGGCCACATTGGAGCTCTGCAAGTGTCACAGCCTGCTGCACATGGCTTCAGACGTGCTTGAATTCAAGCTTAAAGCTTTTTAATGTAAATATAATGTTACAATAAAATATAACATTGAAAAAGCTACATGAGAAGTCTTAAATCTTTCTTGGTTATCTCCTTCTCATTACCCTTTACTGCTTTTTTGAAAATTGTAGACGATTCAATGTTTCAGTATCAATTGATTACATTCTTTAAAGAAAACAACTAACTTTAACTTCAATGTTCTACTCACTGTACTTGAAAAATTTATTTAGATTTTCATCTCTCATCTATATTATTACTAATTTACCATATTTGTTCTTTAAATCAATGATGCATTTTAATGTTCAAGCCAATGTACAATGAAATCCAAATAGTTCTTACTAGGAAAGCAAAATTAGCATCTTAAATTGCTACTAGGTACATGGAATTTGTTCAAACATGTATTAATGAGTACATGTCAGAGTACACCGGTACACATCCAGAAATGAGCTTTAAAATTTGGGGACTAAGAAAATTATAATTACATGCATAAAGTATTTGGAACTATAACTTTGTTAGAATTATCAAAAAATTGCATTTTATTCATATTAAATGATGAAATTGAAATCTTAAAGTTGTAATATAGCACCAAAAAAATTTAAATGAAATTAATAAGTTTTGGTTACAATTGAAAATGTTGATAAAAAAAGTACAACTTGATTAACATTAAATATCAGCTGATGATGTATTGTTTTATATGAGTAAAAATGAGAAAAAATGATAAAATTTTTTAATTAATAACTGTTACATTTATATATAATCATTTTGTATTGGAATAACAAGTCTATGGAAATTAGATACTGCTATATAATATCACACTTGTTATTATCCAATCAGTAGCAGGCTTATAATTTGAAGAATTATTTTAAATATAATGTATGTTTTTATTCATTACGCTACACCATCGTAACTAAAAAGGCTATAACATTAGTTATTTTTTCAAACATGTATTTTATTTACTGCCTATGAAATAATCATTTCAAAGAAAAAATGTCACTTCATTTGTTGAAAAAATGATAATGATCACTGAAAAATGTCTTTTAAGTTTAAACTTGTCCCTGAAAATCATTCGATGTTTCATTTGATTTCATTTGAATTTTTTCCCTAAAAATGTCTGCTTTATTTCCATAGTCTTGGGCACAATTCTACGTTGTATTCTGTCGTTGGTCATTAAAAAAACTAAGTATCTATTATGCAACAATAAATTTACATCTTGCACAATTCCTGTTTTCTTCTATAGACATATCTCTTCACTCATATCGTACATTTTCTGACATTGCGCATTATGTTAAAACTATATTAAGAATAATTGCATCATTAAAGAAACTTATAATATATATGAAACCATGGCATCATTATGCAAGCATTGTTTCACTTGTGACACTCTGACAATGATTTGGAAGTCTTTATGTATCATCAAAAAACATCAGTATACATGTATATAACGACGCATACGTGCATATAATTATCTTTTCATCGAGTGAAAAAGTCAAGTCATTAAATTTTCAACTAAAACACTTTCTTTGCTCCCAGTTTTCTTTCTTCATTTCAATAAATTTAACAGTTAGACCGGCCTATAATATTGTAAACAATAATCAATCACATTCAGTCTAAAGGGCTTCTACTGCCATAAATTTGTCGACAGAGTTTGACCTGGTAGTGAAGTCGTAGCTGGCTTTGCAGGATTGGTAACCAAATTCATACCTCCCAGCGACATTTGAGACATTTGCTGCGGCAACTGTAATCATTTTATCATTATTATTAAACTGTTGGTGAATCGCGAAAACACCAAATCAAAAGACTGAAATCTTACCTGTCCAAAAGGCTGAGCTGCAGGCTGCTGAGCAGAAAGATTCAAGAACGGATTGCTACCCGGAGCTGGTTGCAAGTTTTGCGTAGCGACCAATGTGCTCCAACCGTTATTACTGTTCATTTGAGGGGCGGAATTGGTCATACTTTGTTGCTGAATTTAGGACAAAAAAAAAGTCGTTGAACGAACCAGATCGATGAACGATAAACACATTATTATTTTTATATTCCGAAAGTACCAACCATCTGCGGCATCGTCATGGGCGAATTGTTCATCATCGGATTGGCCGCGACGGATCCGAACAGGCTCGAGTTCGAGACCATCTGGCTGCCGACGGAGTTCATCTGATGATGCATCCCTCCCATCTGCGACTGCAGATGATGATGTTGATTCGTCGGCTGATTGAAGACGCTCGCGAACTGCTGGGGAAACTGTTGCGCGGCGGGCATCGCGGCCTGATGATTGAACAGGGACGCGCCTGTAAACGGGTTCAAATCTTATTTTTTTACCATTAGTTTTCATCTACTGTTTGGACGGGGGTCGCATGCCGTGCATTAAATAAAAACAATTATAATGATAATTATAAAATTTAGAGGCGTGCGTGGACGTACCGGCGCCCACGGAGGTGGCGTTGGCCGCGGCGGAGACGCCCCCGAAGGGCTGAGCGGGCTGCGCGGCGTAGAGCGCCAGAATACTGTCCTTGGTCATTTTGCTCTTCTCCTGGGGCGTCGGTGCCGTCTGATTGAAGAAGCTCTCCTCCTCGGACTTGGCCGAGTTGTTGGCGTTCTTGGCCTCGGACGAGGTGCCGCCGCTGCTGCTGCCGTTCGTCGCGGCTGGAGCACCGGACGAGGCCGGTGGACCCGACAGGAACGAGGTGAATATGTCGTCGCTCGCCGAGCCGCTGCCGTTCGTGCTCGTTTGATTCTCCGGTGCATCTGTATTTATTTTACATAAAAAAAGAGTTGAAAATAGCGGAATTTCATAATACAATATGAAAATAGTGTATACGAGCTCTCTCTCACCAAGACCAAGAAGATCCAATATCGCAGTGTTGTTGCTACTACTGATTCTGTTGGGCTTTTGGCTGGCGGAACTATGGGGCTTGGGCAGCTGAGGTACCACCTGTGGCTTTTTCACCGGTGGCAGTGTACTCTGACTCGTGATCTTCTGACTGCTCTCCTTCTTTCGTCTGCGCTGCTTCTCCGCCTCCTCGTCCAATTCCTTGTCCCAGTTCACCTGTGTGTGTGTAATCGTTAACGAATTATTAGTTGGACATTCAATCGCACATGTGTATAATATAGGAGAAGCCAATGACTTTACCTTGGGTAATACTGGTGGCACCCACTCGCGGGCTATGTACTTTTTGTGCTCGTATTTAGCTCGAATGAAGTTTTCCAGGCTGCAGTCGGTCTGGGGCCTTCGGAAGCTGTCGGGCAGGTTCGCCTCGTACACGGCCCTCGCGCGAGAGTTTCCCATCTGTTGTAAACTCTGCGAATGAAACGAATGAGCGTGAGATCAATTTTGTCGAATAAAACCGACCGGAGGTCGTATCAATGAAGCAGAAAAAATGCGTCGACGTTAAAAAGACTCGTTGAATCGAGTTTGGACGAGGACGCAAGGAATACTCATTATTTACGTAAAGTCGAGACTCTAGATAGAAAATAAATTCGATCGGAGGCATATATATCGATCGCTCGATTTACGAAGTGAAAATCGCTCCGTCACACTTTGGTATCGCGCGCAGGCGGTTATTTTCAGACGATCCATATATCTTGGAGTTGGAAGAAGCCGTTAAAATACGTGAAAATCTATAATTACCACAACTTGATCCGGAGTCCAGGAGTCCAAATTGACGGACTTGACTTTGCTTATGTGTACGCCAAGATTTCTGTGTATGCCCGCGCATCTGATGCACAGAAATATGCCGAGATTCCAGCTTGCCCATCTTGGACCTGCAGCAACAACAACAAGAAACAACACGTTAAAAAATTTTTCGTCAAAGAGTTACAAGTTCAAATTTGTGTATCGAATTCGTATAGGAGTGTATAAAAGGTGTCCCCGTTATATGAAAGAAAGGCCTTTTTCGAGCTTCGTCAAGAGAGACTTGAAGGATGTCTCTAAAAATAAAACACAAGATCGCGAAAGAAAAGAAAAAAATCGAACGAACGAACAGTTAGGCGAGAGCGTAATGCTCCGGTGACTGCGGCAGAAGCATTATAACTTTCCGTTATCTTTCCGCCCAACGATCGCGCGAGCGCGCACGCCAAAGTCGCTTTTTATAAATTCGAGTTTCTTCGCTGTCGCGATATTTCTTTTCTCTTTTTTTTTTGGCGGGTCAATTCGATCCGCAAAGACCAAAGAGCTGGGTGAATTTTTTCGATGCAAAATTATAGGCAAGACGACGTCTCATCCGCTAATTTTCGATTTCGCATTATTCGAAGGGTGAAAATATCGTTCGTTACCGCGAAGGCTGAGTCGATTTTACGGCTGAATTATTTTCGGAGTTTCGCGCAGCGATGGATCGATACGAGCTTACATCGCGCTTCTTTTTTTACTCGATTCGCGCACGGAAAAACTAACGAACTCCTTTTATTTTACTTTCGCCGCGCCAATATCAATTGGCCAAGGTACACACGGAGCACCGGAAAACCCTCAAGTGAAAAATATCGATTATATATAGCTGTGCTGCTGCGGGCACACTCGAACAGGCAGTTTATATTATGTATGGCAGCAAGTAAAGCAGCGGGGGTCACTTGGCTAGCAGCATCACTCGAAAAGTCCGCGTGTCAACGTTATAATGCACCACCGGGCGCGCACTTATATACGCTCGAGTTGTGTTGATCGATTTGCGATACACGTTATTACCTTCCTTTAACTCTCTCTCTCTCTCTCTCTCTCACGGCGCTTTAAGCTTGTAATTTTTATTGCGCACGCCTATTTTTTTTCTAATTAATTTATTTTTCAGCCTCGCAACGCGTTACGAAGTTCTCTCTCTGCGGCTCTCGGGTTAATGCGTTAGATACACACACACACACGCGTATGCAAATACGTTGCGCCTCTATTGCGGACGGACAAATAGTTTCTCCGCACATAAACCGGCGGTGGCGAGGCTTTTTGCATCACGCTATATATACATATGCACTGCGCGACGTCCAACTCATGAATATTCATCGAGTTTTTATCGCGTAATCCGGCAAATATGCGCACACGATTTTGAGGCTATAAAGTTTTTTTTTTTTGTTAGTTGCAAGAGACGCGGTACGGACATTGATTGGAAATGATTTCTCGATTGGTCGGCTTCGTACGTATAGCATCGAAGAATCTATATAAGCTGTCGTTGAATCGATGCGCGGATTATAATCATTGCATAAAACGCGCGTGTCCAGCTCGATGGACGAGATTCGAACGAAATGAGAATGTAAGACGGTGCAATTGTGAATTCGGCATTGCACGAAGCAAATTGTCGAGCCTGCGCTATTACAGGGCTCTCAGTTCGGTGCAGCACATTTTATATTATAATATATCCTCTCTACTCGTTTGCGCGGGGGGGGGGCTCTTTTGTGCGCGCTACATACCCGCATTCCATGACGTACTGCACGGCATGTGCTAGGCTGCGTGGGTGTGTGTGTGTGCAAGTGTGCAAGTGTGTGAAATGGGTCGTGTGTGCAGCCGGCAGCAGTTGGAGCGACCAATCGATATTATATATGGGAGAGAGATAAGCCAGCCGTAAAACGACTATCCGCCTCTCTCTCTGCTGGATATAGTCGTTCTTTTATATACTGGATACATACTGCTGCACCGCCACGCGATAGATTTACTTTGCAGGTGTTCGCCTCGATATACGTTGTTGTAAGCCGATGCAGCATGCGGTGAAATGGATCGCGAAAAGTTTCGCCCACTTCGTCATATATCAGGGGGAGGAAGCGAGGATCGATTTCGATTTTGAGAGCGAGTAAGAGAGATAAGCCATCCACGCGCGTGCAACTTTACAAAGCAGATCTCCGAGAGAAGGTCGTGTCTGTATTATGCGTGTGTAATACGAATTTATCGCTCGTTGAGTTATATATATTAGGCACTAATTTCGAACAATTTCAAGATTATCCGGCTCTTGCGCCGCGCATTTCTGTATGTGTATACTCCATTGACTCGAGAGAAGCGCAGATAAAAAAGCGCCGAGTTGCGGTTAGCGATCGATGACGTTTTTTACAACGAGGTTTCATACGCGAGTACGTAATAGCTGTTATTTTTTTGGTAGAAAAAGAGGATCCGTATAAATCGTTTCGTCGCGATCGAGCCCCAATGCCTCCGCGTGCGCAAGCTCGCGCTCTCCGTGTCGTCCCATTATATTACGATACATATTTACAGCTCGAATCGCGCTGCAAAGTCATTCTATACGTGCGATATGAAATTCGCGCAAACGGCAGGCGTATGATGTAGTGAAAAAAATAAATAAATAAAAAAAAAAGCGATAATCGAGAGCGATGCGCGATTCCGCGCGATGTGTCATGTGTGCTGTAAACGCGCGGCATTGTGTTTTATTACGTGCGCACGTGTTCGTCTCCTATATAGATATATAACGTGTGCATGTTACGTATTATCCTAATCATCGGTCCCGCTGTTACATCGTCGCAGAAATCCTATTTATATATATACAACGAGTCGACGCGCTGCGCGCAGACACTTCTTCATTTTCGTCGTCGGTGGAGCTTTCGAGACTCGCTAAGCTCTCGATGCACGCGTGCTTTGAAATTTACTCGAGTGAAAAGCGTTTATGCATACGCGACGCGCTTACGTGCGTGCAGTACGACCGGGGGCTCTTATACAATGCGTATACACGCGTTGCAATTTCTTTCGTAGCGTGTGTCGCTGCACGCACTCTCGCTGCAAGCTTTTCTATATCAGAGTCGCGCGCTGAGTAATTGCCGCGCGCGCTCTCGAGGAGCTTTGAGACGATCGCATCGTCGTTGTGGCAGCGCCGCAGCGACGCGACGAGAAAAAGAGAGATAGAGAGCGAAAGCTTTTGTCGTTCTCGATGTTTTTGTTGCTGTTTTTTTTTTTTTTATTCGTATTAGTATATAAACACGTGTGCGGACGAATCGCGAGGCTGCACTTTCATTATATGCATATACTTACTGCTAATACTTGTGCGACCGATGTTTACAAACGAAACGCGAGAGAGAGAGAGAGAGAGAGAGAGAGAGAGAGCTGAATCAGCCATCGACTCGCAACTACAGCACAATTTATTATTTTCAGCGCCTACAATACGTACATTGTGTATTGCATATTAAATACGCGCGAGAATGTTTTTGGTCACTCGAGCTTTTTTCGAGTACTCGAACTTTTTCAATTGAGCTGTGGCGTAATTTATGTTTAATTTTTTTCATTTTTCCGATGTTTATATCGATAAACTTGCTCTCAATATAAGGTACTACAGTAATGAGCTTTCACTTTAAATAATGGCCGTAAGCTTACAAATAATAACATCTGAACTGATCTTTTCCAATTAATTCATTTCGATCATCAAAAAAATATGTAACATCACATTCGCATCGCAAATGACGCTCGGTTGTCGTTTTCACCCTTTGCAAATGATGTGCAGAGGAGTCGATCCGTCCGCATCGGCTTAATTCAGAGCCGCGCGCGCGCCGTTCGACTAAAAACTAGGGCCAGTCGCTCGTGTGTACATAGCCGTTAAATGCCATAACGAGGGGGGGAAATCGTGTATCGAGCGTAGTAGTTGCCACGACGCGACAACAATTACGCTTTCCAATTTAAAAACTTCGACAGTTCGTGCGTGCGTGGGTGTGGTTTAACCTAAGTATAACCCATGTGGATACGCGTATAGCGCGAGAGATAGCGAGAGAGAGAAAGAGAGTTAGAGATAAATAACGCTACAGTGACTCTGTAACTTCGACATTATATATCGACTTTGGTCTCGATGAGGTAATGAATGAATACTTAATCCTAGATCTTTTACTTGAAATAATTGTTTGTTTATTAATGAGAAAATCAAAACTCATATTTTCAAAATTTATTTAAGTTTATTTTGATCAATATTATATAAACAAAAAATTAATGCAGCACACAAACATATTAACACTAGAAGAAATACGCTGTTGACTTCTTTTTTCTCATCAATTTTCTGCCGTTCTTCCTCGCTCACGTTGAATACCTCGTTCACCAATCCGTCAGAATTGTCTCTCTGGCAAATGAGATGCAGAGCCGTCTCTCCGTCCTTGTTCGCCAAATTCTGATTGGCGCCTCGTTTCAGCAGCAGCTTGACCACGCTGTCGTCCGGACAAAAGTCCTTCTTGTTACTTTTGTACAGAGCCAAGTGCAACGCGGCGTCACCCTCGTTGTCCACGGCATCGACGTGCACCTCTTGCTGGACCTCGTCGCAGGTCTCGAAGAATATCTGCGCCAATCTACAATTCGGTGTCTTCGACGCGCAAATAACGTGAAGCGGCGTACGTCCCTTCTTGTTGCTGGCGTTCGGATTCGCGCCTCGCCGCAGCAGTAGTTCGGTCAACACTTTGTTCTTCGACTGCACGGCATAGTGCAACGGCGTGTTACCCTCGGAGTCTTGGATTTCAATTTTGACGGATTTAAGTTCGTTTTTGGCCATTGTTTCGAACGCACCGACACAACGACACGCGATCTCTTATATAAATTCGAAATTAAGCACGGTTCTTTTTCACTCCGATGAAACACGCACAGTCGGTCTTTCTCCGCTCGCGCACCGTGGCGTTATGACGTCAACTTAAATATAAATACGCTACGATCTATATACGAAGAAAGTAGACACGTAGTTAAGAGCAATACTAGCGGTAAAAACTACGTACGACTGTTGAAGTTGGTAATGAGGGAAAATAGTAAAGTCCAGCATGTATACATGGTAGGGCCCAAGTGGCATGATACAGGGGCGTTGCCCCTACTTCGTTGAAATTGGAAAAACCCGAGAGAAAGATCGAGATAGAGAGAGATAGGAAGCTACAGAAACACTGCAATCGTATATAGGCTGCTTCTATAACTTGGATCCGTTCTACGACTGATTTGACGCGACCGTCACGCAGTGGTCCAAAACCATGAAAAAGTCTTTGCGTATATTTTGAGGTATGGGCAAAACCAAAACGACCGAAGTAAAATTATTCTCTTTGATTATAAACAATTACTGCAATTACTTCATCTTGTGCGTTGTAAAGAAGTTTGGTTGGAAAATATGATTCAAAAACTATAAAAACATTGTATAAAAATTGTATATTCATTAAAAAATTTGAAAACTTTTTTCTACTCGACATAGACAGCAAAAAGTTGCAATTAAATATTTAATAATAAGAGCCGAGAAAATAATTGTGGACATAGCTTATTTAATAAGTAATAGTCTCTCAATGATAAGCAGCGAACATTGTTTTTTATGGTTTTTTTTAACTGTAATAAAAAAAAACTTGAGTACCCTACAATTTAAGTACCCAAGTCGATCGAGTCGGGTTTCTAGATTCCTCGCCCATCCTCTACTTATAAAATGCTACCAGTCGAGGAGTAAATAAACGTGTTCACGCATACACTCGACGAAGAGTGAATCCTACCGTCTACCAGCGCGATTAGCCTACACTGAAAAAATTTTGCACTGAATAATAGATGTCTACAGCGTGAATACATCTTATATTCATCAAATGAACAACTATTTATGACACAGTGAACAAAAAACAGTATACTAATATTTTGAAGGGAATCATTTGTCACTGTGACAAGAATTTGGCTTCACGCGTGACGGTATATTGCGATATCGACAATGCACATGTCAGAACCACCGTAAAGCCAACGCTCGAAAGCAATTACCGCTACGCATGGCACTATTTATTAGCTGGCTGGCTATAACATATATGTATACAAAACGGATAAATTAATTTTTTTCCGTGTAAACTTATTAGAAACTGTATCATTTGATACACATATTCATGCTTATGAAGTCATTGAAACAAATCGCCACACTGTTGTTACTAGGCATAACTGATAAGCGATATTTTTGTTACCTTTGTAAATAATATTGATAAGTACAATAAATCACGACTATTTTACTGCAATATTTTATAAATCTTTTTTTTTTAAATAACAAAGTTTTTACAATATTTTCGAATATTATAAAGAAAATAGGCTCGTTTATGTAAGATTTTATTTAAATATAGTCCAATCGTCTAATCGACAACAAAAAGTGCTTGATAATCGCGTTCACCGTGAACCTAAATTCATGTCACCGTAGCCGTGAACTTTCTTCAAGTTAACTGTTGAATATAAAGTTAAGACACTATAGTGTGATATCAATAAAAGACCACAGGTGAACACGAATTCAGTGCAAAATTTTTTCAGTGTATACGAAATGTATTCGACCGTGCCAACGAAAACTGCCACTTTTGCACCAGCAGCCAGGACAACCGGAGTAACAAGTGCTTCTTGGTACTGAACGGTACCTATAATATGTGCACTTTTAAAAGCTGTACTTTCATTTCATCCCAAAAGCTCGGATACATTCGTTTTCGTCCGAATGTTTTTGTTGGCAGACAAATATCGAGTTATAATTTTTGCGCGCAGTAGTGTTCGTATGATTTTTTTGCCAACACGTTGGTTGAAAATATTTGAAATAAAAAAATAAATAAAAGCAATTCCTGATGCTACATTTCGTTGCGATATACATACACGACGAGCACATATTATTGAATAACCATATAATGTAACGTCGAATGGGCATATCGAGAGCGAGACTATGCGCACGCGGACAGTGAAAGTTTTGTGTATTTTGCTACTCCACACGCATTAAATGTAATCTCAGGTGCACACGTTATTATTCGTAGATATATATTAATGCGCCGATGTGATATGAGCCAGGTATATAATATATTGTGATACGCAACGCGTTACCTGCGCCGCCATGTGCATCCGCGTCTAATACATAATAATCATGTTACACATTTCAAATGCCGCGCGGCTAATGATGTGTGTCAAGTCCATCGCGACGACTATATACGCGCCGAGTTGTATATATAGCCAAGCAGCAAACTAATATCTGCTCTATTACATACGCAAAGCGATAAACGAGAGCTCCGTGACTTTTCTTATGATATACGTACAATAGGCAGACGGACGCACATCGCGTTGATATTATTATGTACACACTTTTATCGTTGTGTGCACGTGAGGTGGGCCACATGTATTACAGCGCGTGTGGCGTCCGAGAGAGCTGTCCCGCAAACTTTGGTTCATTTTATTTTTTTATTTTTTTTTTTACTTTTTTTTAATCTCTCATCGGGGGAGAGTACATGCGGAAATTCCAAGGACGGTGCGTGCCGAGAGACGAGCGCGGAGACAGCGATGACTTTTCGGAGCCACGGAGAGAAGCTGCTGCTGCTACTGTCTGTGTTGTGTGCCAGAGATTTTGACAAAAAAAAAAAAAAAAACTGGTTTCTGAGCTATGCGCCATGCTCAGAAGAGATCTCTCGACGCGCGCGAATCAGTTATAACCGAGCAAGCGCGAGACACGTTCGATGCTAAATTCGTTGATTGTACTTTTCGTGATCCGAGACGAAATAAGCCCTGGACATACGAATCGGACGATGTATATGTTTGCGTGTACGCATACCATTCAGGCTTGACGGAGGATAATATGGATAGGTATAATGCCGCAAAAAAAGATCGCGGTGGTGTTAGATTTATACAAGAATGTAAGATCCAACGTAGGTATAATTACAGAAAAAGGCTAGGAGCGGGTCGATTTTTCATTTATGTACACTCTGCGGTGCACACACGCATTATAGACAGTATATACAAGTATATAAGAATGTATATAAGTATCAGCGAGCCTCCTCGCGCACCGGCAGGTATATAGCCGCGAGGCAAATAGCAGCCATCCTTTCATACATACATACATACATACAATATCGTGCATACACTTGGCGCGATATAGACTTGGCAAGACTACTTGCTGTATGTAAGCATATGCAATATATGTGTGTGTGAGCTGCGGCAAACAAAAAGTTGCAACTTGTATCATCGCGCGGTGTGTATAATATACAGCAAGTGTCGCATACATACACGAGTAAAGGGACACGAGTAGAGGGACGTGCTTTCATGGCGTTTATATCATTGTAACTACTTTTATTTTTTTTTTTTTGCTTTATTGCCTCTTTCGCTCTCGTAGATGACGTGGTGTATACGCGATCCAATTGTCATCGACACGCACAGCAGCAGCAGCGACGACGAGTACAAAGGAAAAAACGCGTGCCGCGGCGCGATATATAGTGTAGTATACCTTATATACCATGCTATGTTGCTGCTTCTTTGGACCCTACCTGTACACTCGGACGAGGCACACACGCATATATATATAGTAGCATCGTGTGCACGGAACTTGTATATATATATGTTTCGAACCTCGCTGGTATGTGTCTGCCATGAGTGCTGTTATATATATATACAGCATATATAAGTATCGAGGGAGAGAGAGAGTGAGGCCGAGAGAGCCGACTCCGAATCGCATACTCCGTGCGTTATACGTATGTGTACTTTATGAAAGACTGAGTCAGAGAGATTGTGTATGTGTGTGTGTGTGGATAATTAAGCCCGTGCTTAAGCGAGTCGCCGTTACCTTTTGCATCGCAGTCGACGCAGTATTTGTTGTCCTCGTCGCGCAACATCTGCGTGAGCAGCGCCTGGCACTTGTCCTGTATCTGTTTGGCACGCTCCTTTTCCGAGCGCGACATGTTTGCTACCCGTTGAGTCTTCTCTCACTTTATATATTCGATATTATATTTATTATAAAATGCACGTAGGTAGCCGCTCGCGGGGATACCTCTGCGCCTGCAAACACACACACACACACCGAGAGGGATGAAATCTATGACTCTTCTTTCGCGAAACGATACAGAGACTGACACGCGCACGCACACACACCGAATTCCAAACTAATGTATAAGAACTGTGCACTGCCTGCTGCTGCTGCTGCCTCGTGTGTTACTACTGCTGCTGCTGCTACTGCTGCTTCGTCCACTGGTTCGCGCGACTGAGTGTGTGTGTGTGTGTAAGTGTGCAGCAGCGCGTATTATTATTATAGGTTGCTCCGATTTGGCGACGATAGCAAAAGTTGGCGTGCGTGTATGCGCGAATTTCACATATACATATAACAGTTAGCAGTGAAACGAGCGAGAAAGAGACGGCGGTGCGATCAGCAGGAGGAATCGAGGCAACTTCACTCGTTCGCTGTCGAGTCTCCGAGCGCCGTATTATAGTTGCCGCTGCCGCCAACGCGACGTACTACCACTACTTCATGGGCATACACACAACACACAAACGGCCAGCGAGAGATATGATACGACCACACGACTTGTATATAAAACACAGTCCGAAACAGAGAGAGAGAGAGAGAGAGAGATGGTCGCGATCGAGCTGCTACTATAATACAATACGATGTATATATAGGCGACGTGCGGAGTCGATCGCGCTACGTCGACGACTGCAGCTTTATAACCGCGCAGCACAGAGACTGACTCGCTGCTGCTGCTGCTGCTGCTGCTGCTGCACAATGTAGGATAGGATATATAAAAATGTGCAGTGCATCGGTGCGCAGAGTCATCATCGCAGACACGTTCGCGGCTCTTTGCAGTGCGCCTTGTGTAGCTGCACTTGAACCAGGCGCTGCACTCGAGGCTCTCGTATATATATAGCTTAGCGAGACTCCGACTTTATGTATACCCTCTATAATGGAGAGCTTTATCGACGGGGGTAGGTCGCGCGCGCGCGCCGACGAGTGCAGCTGTACTCGCGCTACCATACGTAATATGTATGTATAACTGCTGGCGAGGGTGGAAATTTCTCATTTCCTTTCTTTTTTTCTTCGCTGCCGAGATACGCATGTGATACAGCAGCAACGCGAGCTGAACGTATACGGTTGTGTCGTTGCTATGACGATGTGTTTGGCGGAGTATACGGGGAGGAAGGAGCTTTTTGACGTCGATTCAGAAAAGCTCTCGTATTCGAGCGTTACGCGCTGTTTGACCCGATGATCGCTCGAGCTGTTTGGGTTGCGCAAGCTGCTCGGTTCTTCCCTTGCGTTCGTCATTGATATCCTTACTTTTTCTTCGTTACTTATTTTTCGCTCGTATTCAAATCATGGAATTTACTGATACCGCATCGCGTTGCCCACCACCGACGTATACATGGTCGCATGGTCGCTCCATTTGCACTGGGTCACTGTAAACGATCCGACGTATGTCTTTGCACAGCCGTAGACAATTCATTGGAAACTACGATACACGTTTGATGAATGAATTCTTAATTATACTGGAAAAACGCAGTTAACGACGATTCGTTGATCGAGAAATTTTGCGATCGGAAAAAAATTTTAAATTGCGGATAAAATCTATCGTTTCATGAATTCGAAAATCACGCTTGTCATTCATCGACTCGTGATGTGCAACTCTCTGGCTAAAGATCGAAGTGAATATTAAATTATTATAGGATAAATTTACGAAACAAAATGATTTATCTCGTCTCCCTTTAATCTTTCAAATGTAAGCCTACTTTTTTAAAATAAGCCAAGATTCTAATTGCTTATATCCGGTTTTTATTTATCTCGCTCGAGGGGACTCGCATATACATATAATAAGCGATCGTACACGATCGTCTCCGTCGGCGAACGAGCGCACGAGTTACAAAAAATACGAGTTACGAACGAGCACTGAAAATTGCATTTAGTACAACAACCCTCGACACATGCTTGCATAGGTATATAGTTGACACGGGATGGTAAAAAACAATAACATCGAGTAGTGCGTGCGCACATTTCGCTGAACGCCATGGCTCATCTTCATCACACACTACAAGTAGTATTAGCTTTTATCGTAGAACAAAAACCACTTCTCCCACCCTGTCGCCCCCGCCGCGACCATTAAATGGTGATATCTGCAGGGTATTCGTATACATATCGCGTCGATTCCGTGAAATCGCGCGCCCGAATTGCCCGCGCGATGTCAATCGCCGCGCAGCCATGCTCGTGCGCCAACTACGCGCAGCGACCTCATGTGTACAGTGCGGACGAAGTCTACATCAGCGCACTCGGCGCGTTATGTTACGTGTGCCGTCTGTTTACCTATGTCAGCCACGGCGTCGTATCTATGTTCCACAAGGCGCGTTCGAAATGCGCAAGCGTTTCACGCACGCACACACACAAGTCGACAACGAGAAGCGCAGCGCAACTTACACTACTATACGCACACACTGACTGAGAGCCAAGTATGTGCTACAGCTTGTATGATGCTCTCATAGAGTGGCTCACCAGTCGGCAGCCCAGCAGCAGCAGCAGCAGCAGGCAGTCCAGCAAAATATATATATAGGAGAGGCGACGTGCATCCTCCCCGACGCGACATCCTCCGACTGCACCTCTAGGCCGAGGAGTCCTAGAGCAGCTGCAGCAGCCCGTCTAGCCGTCGAAGAGACAACAGCAGCAGCAGCCAGTTATCTCGATACGACTCTGTGATACCACTAAAAAAAAAAAAAAACTCGGTGCGGTTGCCCGTCTGTCTGTGCGTACTCGTGGAAAAAAGTGTTGTGTCAAGTTCTAGACGACGCGCTGTGCTCTTCCGAAATCTTCCTCTCTCGTGCATTCGAACGACCGAATGATCAACCAGTGAAAACATTATACACACTACGAGTGTGCCGTGATTATCGTCACCTTACTGTGCGTTAAGCACCACAACAAATCCACGCGTCCGCGAGTGTTTTTTCTGTGTTGTTGTATACGCGTGCTTCGAATCCAAGCATCATAGTCGTCGTCGTCGCAATTACGAGACGGTGCAGCATTTATTATTGAAGCCTCCCGAGCAGCATCGGACGAGCTTCGTGTTCGGTCGACGACGTTTCAAATTCATTGCCATTGAGAATCACTGTGTTGCTCTTCTCGGCGTTAACCTAGCTACCTTCTTTATCAAGATTGGCAAAGTAAATATTGCGGGGCACGCGCGTCGCTCTCCGTACAGTTTTCTGCCTCTCTCTCTCTCTCTTCTGTGTGTGTGCGTGAACACTCGTACCAATACTCATACACGCTCGACAGCAGCAGCAGCAATAACGCGTCCGGCTACAGCCGACTCTTCCGCACGCTTTTCATGACTGAAAGTCGCTGAATACCCTCCTCGCGTCGAGAGGCTGTGGACCGGCCGACGATGTCTCGTTGTTGAGGCCTGCAGTGCAGCACCAGGAAGACTCCGCTACACATACTGATTCATCAACCGAAGCCGTGTTTCGCGCGTTCGAACGTGCGTGTGTGTGTGCGTGTGCTTGTGTAAATACAGAAGAATAATATCGTACGGTGCATCAGCGTGTTGGCGTCTCCTCGCGTATTTTTTTCCGCCGAGAAAAATATGCCACCGAGCGGGCCCTGCCGAGAACATTTGTGTATTCTCAGAGACTCCTATCTTGCTCATCACTCGAGACTATTTCTAACTTGAGCCTCGTTGTACATGTATACGCTCCCGTGTAATATGTAAATTATCTCCTTATCGTACCGATCTAAGCGTACCAAGAGCTGTATATATATATATATAAAGAAAAGTTATATACTTGTACATTTTTACCTTATACATAGTAATTTATACGTTATAAATATTAAGTATCGAGCGTGATAAAGAGTTAGACTCGGTTCGTTCTTTTTTATCGTATACACATAACTGACATTCTACGCTCCGTGTGCGGTGTAGAGCTCGGCGTTCGATTTGTAAATCGTTGAATAATAATAAATAAGTGAGAGCCCGACGAAAACATGAGTTCCGCGAACAGTGCCAACAATGCCAGCAAGGAGGCGGCATCGTCCGAGAAGCCCCAAGAGACTGGCGGCAACGTGCAAACGATAGCCCAGAACTTGACTGCCATGACCGTGCACAGTCTCCAGAGCGTCCAGGGTACCGTCTCGGCTGGTGGCATCGTCGGCAAGACCCTCTCGCTGGATCTCAACAATTCCAAGCTGCTCATGAAGCCCGCGAATAACGTCGTCGGCTCGAGCTCCGACTCAAAAATCACGAGCACGGTAAGTAATGATGCACTACACGTGCCTGAATGTATCTCAAAAAAACTTTCGAAATCCATTCTTTATCTTTTCCCTCCCCTCTCGTCGTAGCTTCGGATTCCTTCTATTTCTTGAATGACTATTATTATAGTTTGAAACTTGCTACGCTCGCGCTCATTCCTTCTTTCTCTATCTCTCTCTCTCTCGCTTTCTCTCGTGCAAGCATGCGGTGTTCTGCTCGAAGTCGTAATGCGCCTGCTCCTATGATTTAAAAAAGTAAACAATTACTTTCGAAATGCCGTCATTCGAATTATCTGAAATAAATTGTATCTTAGATTTATTTGAAAAATCGTTTTTTTATCTACAGTTTTGGGTTGTGGTCTTTCATTAAAATACAACTTTTTTAAATGTTTTTAAATATATTACTCTTTATTAATTATTCTTTAAATTTTTTACTTTTGCAACAATCTTTCAAATCATGTATTAGTTAAGAGAAACTTTTCAATTATAACTATAAAGATATTAATTATAAAAATGTTCATTATTTGATACATTTTTTTATTACTTCTAGTTTTGTCCAGTGCCTGGTCAAACAGTTAGAATTATAGCACCTACTATGATAAACGTGGAGCGACAAGCTCAAACTCAACTGCAGCAAGGTGGTCAAACGACTCAACAAATTGTCACTAGTATTCCATCAACTTTTCATGTTCCTCGAGGACCAGCAGCAGTAGCAAACATATCTACACCCAGAGCCACTGTTGCGACACCTCTAAGGACTTTGTCGCAACCAATATCAATCAGTAGACCTGGGTAAGTAAAAATACTTTATCATTGATCAAATGTAACTCATTAAAACAACGCGCCAAGATAAGGCCAGCCCAAAAATAAAATTTGTAATCCAGTTTTCAGTATCTACTACTGAATATATTTCCATAAAAATAAAGGTCACTGAAAAGATTTGAATCGTCTCAAATATGGTTTTTAACAAACAATAAAAAGATACAAAATATTCATTTTGAAGAGCCAATTATAATTAAAATTGAATTGACATCACAGTGTAATTTTTACTTATTTTCATAACTAAATTTAAATTTATATCAAACAAAATTATTTATTTAGTTTTTTTATTTACACTAAAATCTATGCATGCTCACTTGCGTGCTTCTAGTACAGTGAAATTGACTCCATTCCAAGGATACCCAGCACGTATTTCTGCAGTTGATTTTAGTAAACCGAAGATTGTTAACGTAGATCGGTAACTAGTCAATTATTTTATTTTTTATTTTTATTTGTTAAAGAGGTAAAAAAATCATGAATGACCATTTCAAGTACTACAATTCCATCAATTTGTCTGTACTTGGTTATGAATGAGAAAAAATTGTCCTAAAAAGTATATGGTATTCTTGATAAATTAAATATGTGTATAAAAATGATTAATTTTTTCTATAGAAGCTTGTATTATCTTTCTTTTTTTTATCAAAATTTTGAATTCGAAATTGGCTGTATAATTGTATTTTATTTGATTTATCAAGGATAAATGTGGCTGGTGTTGTACAAAAATATGATAAAAAAATATTGCACTGATTGACTTTTAATATTTTTCATTCCTTATATACTGTAAAACTACTGGAATCTACAAATATTCAAATTTAATCTTATGCAATCTTCAAGTGTAATATCTTAGCATTAAAATAATGTTTGCTTTAGGACAAATACAACGGTTTCAAATACAGTTCAGTGGCAGCCCAAGGGTTCTGTTGTATATGCAGCACCTCAAAGAACGGATACCGGACCACGACATACAGTTCCTGTAGTCAGTCGTCAAGGCACGCGTCCAGCTGTTTTCACTGCAATTGCTCAGCAAACGTCCCAGCCACAAGCACAATCTATGACCCCTCAGATTCAAACCCAACCTACTCCATCTCAACCGCGCTTGATAAATCAAACTCAAGTGTCTATGGGTGGGCCAATTCAAAGAACTGTTGTTACTAGTATACCAACAAAATTAGTGACACCAGTGTTGCAACCAACAAGATTACCAACACCTCCTACTAGACCGCCGACTCCACAAGTTATAACAAATGTATCTGCTCCAACCAGAAATATTCAGGTAAAAATATATATTACATTCTGAAAATTCATAAATTCCCTCATGGGAGTTTGTTCAATTTGCCCCCAAGCATGCACAATAAATTAATAAAATTAATGCAATGAAGCAAGGTTAAAGTACGTTTATTTACTAAAGTTTAATAATGAAAGATAACTATTAGCGATAAATATTCTTTGAAAGTTTATTCGCGATTGACACAAGTTCGTACTATTTTTCACGTGGCGTACTTACCCTTCATTATTTCTAGATAATGCCTTAAAATAAAAACTTGATAATAGTTTTAAAGAACCTCGGGTGTTTACTAAAAAATGCATTTAATTCCAGACAAACCAAGTAGGACGAACAGCAGGTGGCTCCACCATTAACCGTATAGCGGTGGCAACTTCGGTCATCGGCGCTCCAAACCGCGTGGTCGTTACCACAGTTCAAACCAACGTGCCGAGACAGTTAACCATAAACACTGCGCCAGGCACCACCAGCTCAGTCAGTCGAATCTTCGTGCCACAAGCATCACAACAGACACAGCAGCAACCACAATCTCAACAACAAAGTACACAACATCAGCAGCAGCAACAACTGCAGCAGCAGCAACAACAACAGCAGCAACAACAACAACAGCAACAACAGCAACAACAACAACAGCAGCAGCAGCAGCAACAACAACAGCAACAGCAGCAACAACAACAACATCAACCACCACCCCAACAACAAGGTGGCACCAGAATCGTTCAAGCAGTGGCACCGTTGGCTAACTTTAGCCAAGTATCGCGAGTCATTGCCACGACATCAACGAGCGTGGGCGCACCGGGAAATGTCACGCGCGTAGCTCAGACGGGACCTGCCTCGGTCGCACGCATCACCGGCATGTCGCTGCACCAGATGCCGCTCGCGCCCACGCGCACCCCGCTCAAAGTCACGACCCAGGGAGGCACACAGACTCTGCAAACCGTCCAATTGAAAACGGCGAACGTGGCGATGCAGCCGCAGACCCAAGTGCAAGTCCAGGTATCGCAGCAGTCGCAACCGCAACAGCAGCATCAATCGGCCATGGGTTCGAGGTCCATGGGTGGTAGTTCCGGTGTCGTTGTCACGACGGTCGCGCAAACCGGTCAACAACAACAATCGGGACAAACGCAATACGTGCAATCTTCACCGCATCCGACCACCTATTTCTCTATCGAACCCTCAGGTACGATACCCTCAGGTACCTTATTATTTCTATTGTTATTTCTATTGTTTCAGCAAATTTGTTTATTTTACGGACGAACTTTTATCAACTTATAGGAGCGTACTCGCCGTATCGTCAATCATCCGTACAGCCCGTGAGATTAGTCGTAGATCAAGGTTACGAAGAACCACTCACAAAGACAAATGCATCACCGAGGCCCAGCATACTTAGGAAGCGAGATATCGACACGAGTTTGGCGCCGAAAGGTAATTGGATCGTATGATTATAATTTGCTTGCGATTTAATGCAACAGCAGATGTAAATATATATCTATTCTTTATTTCAACCTCTTATAGGAGCAGCGAAAAATCTAGTTCCAGTTTTGGCGTCTCTTCCATCCGCGTCGAATGCACCGAGCCCGCCTTCCTCGCCGAAGTGCGATCGCGATAATGGAAATCAGAGTACGGGGTCTACTACTGAATCTGCCACGTCGTCACCTGGTCCAGACGATGAGCCCGAAAGGTCGCGTATCATCATCAATCCTCAAGTGGAAATGTCGCCCAGGAAGAAACCGCGTAAACAACAATTAGCCGGCGTCGAATTGACGGAATCGCGCTGTCACGTTGAAGATATGCAGTTTATTACCGAAGAAAAAATTCACAGGAAAGAAGTCAAAGAGGAACCTAGAGAGAAACAAGCGGAGAAACGCTCAAACTCTCATTTAGACTCGAAGACGCCACAGACGCCGACGAGTAAACCAAAATATACTCGGATAAGTATGCTAGGTAAGTTTCGTAACTCTAATATTTCATTCATCTTTTCGGTAAAATATAAACTGTTATATTTTAAAAATCTTTTTTTTAGAGGGTGTAGCCTGGAAGGATAAGTGGGGAAAACGATTTAATCATTTCAAACGTCATAGCGATGTGCGAGCAAAAGAGGAGAAAAAACCTACGGTTTCTGATATAGCTCAACAAAAACAGGTTTTACAAAGAGTTCACGGTTGGAAACTGTATCACTTGAAAACCCAAATGGAAGAAATGGCCGAAGTAGAAAAATCGGTACGTATTTTGCTTACCACAACGACACAGTACCATATTTCGTTCGATTTTTCAATAACTCGATACTTTTAAATTATAGGTTTTTGATAAATTGAAAGCTACTTTGGCGGTATTAGAATCTCAACAGACGAAAGGGAAAAAAGACGATGGCTTAGAAAAAGCCATGGAGCTAATTAAAGGAAATACACAAAGAAGTAATTTAATAAACGAAGGCCTGTCTGATGCCCGCAAACAACTTACTACCATACTTGGACATAAGGATAACGTAGCAGAATTATTACAAAGATGTGGCAATAAAAGGCCACAGAAAAAAAGAGATAATAAATAAATGTGAGAAATCAAATTTAATGTAAGAGAGTTTATTAAATGTGCGTGTTCATCGAGAATGTTATTTTTATTAAAAATTATATAAGAACTAAAATAAAAAATTCTGAAACTTGAAAGACTGATTAAATGTTAATTCACTTTGACCCTATAAAAATGTGATTTAATTTACTTAACGATACGAGGGAAATATTTGTAACTGTCTTGTAATCATAAGCATGACAAACTTAATTACCATTAAATACACGAGTTTTTTTTATAAAAATTTATTTCAAGAATTTTTCTATAAAATTATGTGCATATAGCTCCTTTGAATATCTTCGATCGTTTAATTTTTAGAAAAAATTAGCATCTATGTCAAAGCAAAAGCTCTGCATCTGGACAATTTTTTTATATCTCTTGGAAATGTTTCATCTGAAAAACTTGATGACATTTTGTCAATTGACACTTTTTAATCTTCATTCAACTGTGCCTAATTAATGAAACTGATGTATCAAGTTTTTCGACATAAAATTACAAAAATGTTAACATCTCCTTTGACTCGAAATCTTAGAATTATTAACACTTTAAAAATCCATCTCGCAATTCACTTTCCTTACATTTTTAGAATAGACGGTGAAGCTCTTATCGTGAAATGAAATAAATAACTACCAATTGGTTATAATACAAAGTCATTTGACTCTTATATAAAATGTTCGGTGGGGAAGCGAATGTTTCGCAGTATATTCGCAATCTTTGAATTTACAATATGTAATATTTGCGATAGAAAATATAAAGTATTACGAAAAGGTGACGTTATTTATAGATAATTTTTTATTTTCTACTTTGAAGTTTATTCGCACATCGCCTGTTTGGTCCCTGAACCCAATACTCTTAGTAATTTAAGCGTATACAAAATACTTTGATCGACATTTGGACTCTTGAACGACTAATCCAGCGATTCGCATTATCTCTCCGCAGAATTAGGATATGAAAAAAATAGTCATATACGGACGATTCCCCTCGATATACGACAAGTAACACATCGATAAATTAAAAGGTTGCGCCTATCATTTATAATCGAAGCAATCGAATATTTAGCACAAAAATTCCATTGCTTCGAATACAGAAGGTTCAGGGAAAATTGGTGCTGTGTGCGTTTATTGACGTTCCGTGTGCTGTATCGTGTGCTTTTGAATTAAAAAAAAAAAAAAATACTCGATAATCTTGGATTCGATCAAGATTTATCTATCCATTTGCATCATTCATCATGAACTCACTTTTCTCTCTTACTTTCGCTCTTGTCCACAGCTAATTGCATTCGTGCGCGCGCGCGTGTTGGCGAAATTTTCGTCGAAAAATTGCATTTGTACAAAATATACAGACTCGAATCATCTGCGTTAGATCGTGAGCTTTTTTCTCCCGCAGTCTCGGGATTATTAACGAAGCACTCAAGCCTCTGAGATTCGAAGAATATCGTGTTTATAATAATTATTCATCGTTAGCCTAAATGTAATCCAGTTGTACAATAGGTGCACAAAATACACGAATACAATGTAAAGCTCGATTGCGACTCTTCGCAGCTGTCGTTTATTATACATAAAAAAATAGACGTATCGGGAAAAATGGCTTTGCGCGTCTCAAGATCGCTTCTGGGCCCACTTCATGTCGTCGGCGCGGGGCCTGCAGCCCGTCAGCCTCTCGATGCAGCACTCGAGCAGATACCAGAACTGCAGCTTCTCCAGGGGCCAGTTCAGCCAGCCCGTGGTGATGCAGAAGTAGGTCTCGTGTGGCGCCACGTGGTGCACCCGATGATGCCGCCTCGGCAGTATGACCCGGTGCTCCTGCAGCCAGACGACGTACCAGGGCAGGCCGAAGTACGTGTGCGACCACTTGTGGATCTGATGAATAAAAATGAGTAAATCGATTACTGCTGCATATAAGATAAGAGATCGAGATGCATTACCTGATTGGTCATGGCCACGAATATGGCGAGCTCGTACCAGAAGCAGATCCAGAAGAATCGTCGCTGTATGTCGGCCTCGGGCAGGCTGATGAAGTCCCAGGTGAGCTTGCAGAGCACCGGTATGGTGACGGCGAACGTGTCGCCGTTCGTCTCGACGAAGTCGTGCCGCGTTATGCTCGTCGGGTCGATGTGGTGCTCGCGGAACGGCCTCAGGAAGTTCTGAAGTACAACGTAATTAATATTATCTCATACATCCCTGAAGGAAATTAATAAAATTTTATAAACTTCTAGTAACTAATAAAAGTTATAAACTTAACTTAAATTACAATAAAAATTATTTCATGTTTAAAAGAAGTAATAAAAATTTATAGATCATTCTATTTAGCAATTTCAAATTCTGAAAAAAATTAAAATGAGCTTTTGAACTAGACATTGTACGATGTATAGATACTTTGGTTTTCATATTCGTTAACTACATAGAATTCTCAACAAATGTCTGTATGTGCCATGTGTGTGTGTCATTAAATTTGTTGGTAGGAAACCATTATAACTTTCAAACGGAGAAAAATATATAGATGAGGTTGGGCTTATTTTGCTGAATATGTTTGCCGAAAGAAGCGTCAAACAATTGTTTAAGAATTCATCAATGTTATGAAATTGTATCAAATTTTGCAAATTTTAAATTTTTCGTTGATTCAAAACTTAAAAGATGACGAAGAAGAGTTACTAGAAGTTAATGAAAGGTTTTAAAAGTTTATAACGCTTTATAGAAAAAGATAACGTATTACCTTGCCGATGATGGGCAGCTCGACGGAGCCCCAAGTGTCGGCGGTCCAGTGTGCCAGGCCGGAAACGAAGTCGGCCGTGACCACGCCGCAGAAGGCCGCGAGCAGTATCGTGCTGAGATTGTCGAGCTTGACTCGCAGCAGTATGAAGAGCAAGTCGCAGGACATGAGGGCGCAGCAGACGCCGAGGCAGATGACCTCCTGTATCCTCTTGCCGCGGCTGTAGAGGCCGGCGAGCTCTTGGGCGCCCCTGTGATTCGGGCCCCATCTGGGCTGCTGCTGCTGCTCCTCGTTTTTAACGGCTGGACACTGGGAATTGGCATTGGGATCGTCCTCGAGCATCGAGTTCTCGTAGATCTGGCGCTCGGTCTTGACCGGTGCGAGAAAATTGGTGGCGAGATTGCAGGCGGCGTGAGCGGCTTGGCCCAGCTGCTGCGGCACGGGCGAGCTCGTACCCGCCTGGCCCAGGTGCGGTATCGCCGTCGAGTCCATTCCGTTATATATCGATTATATTGTGCGTATTACGCCTCGATCGCACTGCTCTGCGCAAGCATCAAGAAGCGCGTCAAGTTGCTCGTCGTCGGCTCGATCCGAGCCGAGTAGTAGTCGTCGGCGTCCGTCTCGAGCAGCAGCAGTAGCAGGCCTCGCGTCAGGAGCGCCGCGGCAGGGCCCAACTTCTGCAGCATCGTCTCTTGGAACAGATCGTGCAGGATCCTCTTCACCACAGTTGACTCGAACATGCGGACGCGTTTATTATTATTATTCTCGTCGATGGAGCAGCTGCTGCAGAGTCGAGTCGAGTCGAGTCGCGCGAAGAATAAACAACTAGCTTATCTGAAAATTAATAACGCAATAACGCGTGTACGTAATATGCAACGTGTAAGCATAATCGTTATACTCTGGATTCTGTGATACTGTGCCATATAGGATCCCGGTATTAATGTATATGCGTAATTTGAAAGACCGGTAAAAACCAGAAAAATGCCCGCCCGCACTCGATCTCCATCTTTATCAAATGCAGTTCGCAGCTGGGATGATAGCATGTAAAATTGGCCCGAATAATTTAGCCAGCTCCGATTGTAAATTCGATCGGAGAGCGAATCGAAGCGAAACAATCGAATAAAGCTCGCGCGGTTGCGAGGGCGCGAACAACTCCTATATAACTATGCGTTGAAACGTTTCGCGCCGATTGATTTATCTCGTATTTGCATGGCACAAATTGCCGTACGCGCAGCTGTATAATGCCTATAATATAATGTATGTACGCGGCGATCGCGAGGGAAACGCGAGAAGAGTACACCTGTACACGCCAGATAGAGAGCTCCTCTAAATATAAACATAAGCTCGAGAGTTGGGCGCGCGCATTGAAGATTCTCGCGTATACAGAGACTCGTGCGATATATATGTCAGATCGCAGACGCGGAGCGCGACTTCTCGCGACGAGGAATTTCGCGAGCGCGATATAGAATTATAGACCCGCGCGCAGCTTTGCCTATATTTTGAATCCGATGAAAGGAAAAAAAAATTAAAGGAGACGTACATTCGTGTGCACGTGTCAAACTATATAGTTGCGGTCGATGTCTATAGACGCGCGCGAGAATGGACACGAATGTACAGCTTATAGGCGAGGCGCGTCTCTAGATGGCGAATTTATAAGCGAATACTCGAGAGCGAATAATAATTTATACTTGGCTCGAGTGCGGGCTCTATCTATCTACCTCACTCTCTTCGCAGGTGTGCTTACACGTTATAAAGTCACGGCTCGACTTCCTCTTTTTATCTAGCAAAAACAAAAAACGTAAGGAATCGAAAGCTCGGGTTTGTACATAGCGACGAAGCACGCATAATATGGTTTATACAGCGTTCGATGCGACGTGTGTATAGGCGATCGTATACACTGATGAATAATAAGCACATAATACGAGAGCCCGCGAGTAATGTGATGCAATGCCCATTACTCGCAGTCGTATATCGATCAACGATGCATGGAAAAAAAGAAAAAAGAAAACAGTTTGAGCGTTCGCCGCGCTACCGGCTTTTGTTCACCTCGAAAAGCTCGCGCGAGTATCAACAACGGTCGATTACGACACACTATATGGACGAAGTGGCTCGCGATGCATTATAGCGCCTCGCGTATCGCGAATGTCACTTATATGTAGAGACTTTTGTTTGAAGAAATAAAAAAAAAAAAAGAAGACTTTAACGCGCGACCTTACGATCGTAAACTTTTGCGACTGTATGCGCGATTCATGCCGAGTGGCAATTTTATTCGCGTAGAAATACCGAATTCGAGAGACAGAGAGAGAGCACGACGTTTGGACCGCTGTGCAGCTGTCACGTAATTCATCGGGTCTGCTATAGGTATACATCGACATGTGCCGCACGCATTATATATAAACGGCCCGCAGCTGAAAACAAGGGCACGATCGACATTACATATATATACGGTGATATCGAGGCAGAGAGAGAAGACGCGCGCGAAAGCTCGCATGTTTTCGCGTTTCTCTCGCTCGATATGCGAGTCTCGCGCGCAGCTGCTCGCGACGGAGACCGCAGCTCTCGAGCTAATTACTCGAGACACAAACGCGCGATCGTCAACTACATGCATTTATGTACCGTAAAGCTCAGTTCTCTATAAATTTTTCAATGCGACGCGGCTTTCGAGGAAAACAGGTGCAAAACGATACCGATTTTTCGGTATCGCGACGGTGAAATGCGGAGATATCGAAGCCTCGAGAGAAAGCGCGCGAGATAATTGAGGCAGAGGGCGGAAGACGCGCTCGTCTCGGAGCTTGCAACTGACACTTCTATATACACAACGTATGTGATACTTACTTTGGCGAGACAGAAATAAATACGGCGCCGTCGTCGTTGACTGGGCGCGCGAACTCGTGCACACCGCTGAGTAGAGAGTCTGGACGTGGATGAAGTTTATATAAAAAAAAAAAAAAAAAAAAAGCTCGAGCTAGAGCACTATAGAAAGTCGCGAATTCCAGCCAGGTAAATTAGTAGATTTCCCCGAGGAGCTGTCGGTTACTCTCGTTCTCGTTGTTATTGTTGTTGCTGTTACTGGCTGCACGAGGGCAATAATCGATGGCTGCATGCGTGCAATACACTTCAGCACACTTTCCTTCGTCGCATGCACAATTCGCGTACCAGCTACTTCTTCTATATATTACGATGTGTGCGGGACACGAAACGAATTCGCAACGACTCACGCACGCAGACACACACAGACACACACAGACACACGAGTTGTTTGTTTGTTGTTGTTGTTGTTGTTGTTGTATCACCAAGCACGCTCCGACACAAAAGCTCTCTCCCGCTGCCACACGCAGAGAGCAGCGCAGCGGTGTAAATATATCGGTAAGGCGGGATGCAATAGCCGAGCCAGGCACCGCACAGCAGCAGCAGCAGCAGCAGCCTTGGCTCGTTGTGCAATCGTTGCACCGCGCGAACTGAGCTTTCAGAGAGAGAGAGAGAGAGCAGCAGCTGCAGATCAATCGGCGCTCGCAGCTCGCCAACAACTACTACTACTACTCTACAACTCCTCTCGTTCCGTTAGCCGCCGCGACAGTTTTGTTTTCATCGTCGCGTTCTCCATCGTCGTCGTGTTTATAATATAATTTATGTAAGCTCGCGAGGGGCGGCTATAGATGTTTCTTTTTTTCTCTCGTGTATATGTTATGTTGTATTATAGCCGAGCGCGAGCGATGCACATGCACTGGACAGAGAGAGAGAGAGAGAGAGCTTGCACTACCGCCTCTTTCGAGGCTCGTCTGTCTGTCTGTATACAGTGGTATATAAAGCTGGTGACATCGGGCGCGCGCACAGAAACCGCCGCCGCCACCACCGCCGCGTGTATGTATGTATATATCGACGTACTTATAGGACACACGAGGCGACGCACTGCCGCCTCTATATTATGCTGCTGCGACCGCCTCGCCTATTCGTCACGATGGTTACTACTACTACTACTACTACTACTACTACTTACTATATAGTTTGGTGCCGCGCACAGAGCAAAGCTACTGGTACTAACTGCTGCTCTATATCCTACTTGTATGCAGCTACGCGCGATCCTCTGTACTACAACCACCACCACCGCCGCCAAACTACACACCTCCTTGGCTACAGCGCTACGTCTCTCTCTCTCTCTCTCTCTCTCTGGCAGCTCGCGCATATTATTATACCGTACCTACATAATATCGGGCCGCCTATACACATGACTATTGCAAGAGACGACGCGCCACCAAGACGACGAGCCAGCCACATTTCCTTATAGTACCAACGTGCCGTGCACGGCATTATAAGTATCACGGATGTATGAATATTGCATAGGGCCGATCCGTATAGTATGCGGGTACGACGAGGGTAAATTTACAGGTATATATCGGCTGCAAGCTCGCTAGCCAGCTTTTACTTTTTCCCCCGCTGCTGCTGCTGCATTATATCAAGACTATAAAGACGATAATTGCGTGCGGCTCGTAACTAAGCCAGTGTACGTAATAAAATATAGTTATGTAATTCGATGAGCCAAAGATCTAGTGTATCTAGACATTCCTCGCGTGACAATTTACCAATTCGAGAGCTTTATCGTCTCTTGTACATCTCGAGTGTAATCGCGTCCACGAATTTAACAATTTGTGGCGTTATTCACGCCGGACGAACGACAGTTTTCTCGGAGCGGTGGTATAACGTGAACCGGCTACGACGAGACCCGAGCCAGTTTCGCGCATTATTTTTACGTAGCTTATGATAAACTACATCGCCGAGTAAGTGCATAGTGTTTCTCGAGGCGAAGCAATCTTCGTCGCGCGATCGGCTCGTGTGTATACGGGCTATAAACTCCAGTTATATACTCGGGAAAATTGATGTATCGAGCGAATAATCGCTTCCATTTGTTGTTCCATTTCCCGGGAATCGTGTGTCAATTTGTAATTCTTGCAATCGTTTGTACCCTTGATTCGCAATGCGGACTATATAGGTCTCGAAGCGCGATGCTAATTATCCGAATTTCATTGTGTAATTCAAGCACGAGTTGGAAACGACGAAATATTTGCTGAAACGTACAGGGAGACACTCGCGCGGCTATAGTATAATAAATAGTGTGCCAGCGAACGGCAGATCACGTTTGCCGATACTTTCCGGCTTACATAGGCACGAATGTTTGCCAGGCCTTCAACTTATAAATCCGAAAAAATCTGCGACGACTCTCAAAAATGTTATCTCGTTACACGTATACGCGAGGAATTCGCCTCTGGGGTTGGTAAGAAGAACAAAGAAGAAAAGTAGGAAGCAAAAATGTGTGCCAACAGGAGGCCGAGTATTTCGCGCGCGACCTGTATATTATAATAATAACGTATGCGGGAGGCTCGCGCAGGTGCATCGATATACGTATAGGCAGCACGCGTGACTCTACTCCGTTATGTAGCCTCGTATTTCAGAGCTGCGAGTACACACATTGACACCCACACACACAGGTGAAAACACGAGTCAAAATAATTATTTCAGCCGCTCGCGCTCGTTATTCGAGAAAATTACCCTAAACGTGTACGCGCCGCATTAGCAGAAAAGCACAAACTGCGTGTAAACATGAACGCTGGGGCTATATACTCATGTAATACGTATTGTGTATCGGTCGTAACCTTATACACACACGTGTAAGCGATAATTATACGATTGATACGTAAGCTTTGTACAGTGGTACAAAGGTCACACTCCTCGCGGGGGTAGTAGGTAGAACACTAAACAAAAGAAAGTCCACGTAGAGTTACGCTTTTCTCGCAAGTTCGGACATTATATCGGTCGAACGAGCGAGCTTTCCCGTGTCCTATAGTCGCGAACGCGAGGGACGAATCGCGGTGACAATGAAAGTAGTGATGCACGGCGCGTCCGAGCTTTCGATCGCCGACTTGCGAACGCCCTCGAGCGATCTAATGGGCATATACGCAAGCTCGCCCGAGTGGACTGTACATAAAAACGCGTCGAGCGTTACACGATCGAGAACGGATATTTACAAATCATGAGCCGTGGCGTCTTTGCGAATATATTTTATTATTATATTATAGGAGCCGACGATCTCGAGCTTCCCGCGAAACTACCGCTGCAACAAATATGCATCCTATGTGTGTCATATGTACATTCGTAAAAGGTGGTGTGCAGCTGCGCGCCAATTTCCGACGTCGCGTGGGTTTACGTGTTTATTCCACTTGCGGGCGGGCAGTAGTACGGCTCGCGCGACTGTATTATATACTACTTATGCCGTGTTTCCTTTGTGTCGCGCGACGACCACTGGACGACGACGACTACGAGCTTTCATCGATTTTCTCAGCAGCAGCTCAGGCTCTCCCTTATGCCCACACACGATAATATCGAGTCCGCATGCACGAAATACGTGTGCCCGATAAATATTTATATGCAACGTAAATGTGTACAACACACTCGCAATGCGAGAAAGCTCGAGATTCAAATGTAATGCGATACGTGTAAGCTCCCCCCCCCACCCACCCCACTTACCCTTTTTTTACCCTATTCCTTATCCTCGCATTCGTAACATCCAGCTATATACCTACGTATCTGATTGAATTTCAAGGATTTGAAAAATGCAAGCTCGCGCTCGACTTGCGATTATACAGGCCATAGTACGAACTCGTTGGATCGAGCTTTTTCTCGTGCATATACACAGCGCTAAACGCTATTGCTGCTGTCCAGCTGTCTGCGCTGCGAATGTGGCACATTTCAATTTGTGTACAAATCCTCGTGTAGCAGCGCTGCGGAAGCTTTTATTGCGCCGCTGCTGCGCCGAGAACACCTGTTATTCGGCGCGCATAATTATCTCGAGCCGATCTCTCCGTGGGCTCGATTCGTTCTTCGGCCCGACATTTTAATTGATATCGTTCAACAGGCGCGGGGGATTCGCTTTGCGATATCTCGATCCTTTATCTTATACACAGGCGCTTAAATAAATCGTCTTGTTAGCGCCTGAGCGCGGACTCGCTCGGGATTCCGCTACTGCCTTTTGGACAGAAATGGATTTCCTTGCGCGTAACAAAAAGAGGTCGTCGCCGTGCATGTACTACGAGCGAAACCCGTGTTACGACGGATTTAATGGCTTCGCGAACACGGCCAGGAATTTATCGCTCAATTAAAGAGTTCGCTAAATGGAAATCGTTTCTGTCCAAGGGTAGTTACAGTGGCATCGATTACCGGGTTGTAAAGGTTTTATGCGATGCGCTGTGCTGTAGTTTTTTCGATCTTCGCTCCACAAACGTTGATTCTGGTTCCTACGGAGTGAAAATTCGAGAAAAATGAAAGGTAATAGTTAACGCCGGTCCCAACTTAAAAAGCCGAAAATTTTCCAAGACTTTTTTTTAAAAAAGTTCTCAAAAAATTCTGAAAATATTTTATTCAAAGTTCTTTGACTTATTTTAAACCGTTTTTGATTCTTGCAGTTTTTTAAACGAAAAACTGCAAGGAAACATCAACGTCTTAAAATTAGTCACCCCATCCAGTGATGATCACCGGAAATTTAAGCGAATAATAGCTTGGCGTAAACGCGAGTAGAATACAACCGACTCGAGGAAACGTTTAGAAAAGTAGTTGATGGGAGATATTTAATGATCGACCATTTTTTTTTTATCATTATGATTTCTTATTTATTTTAAATTAAGTAGAAAATATTTCACTGGTAATTATTAAGTAATAATAGTAAAAAATGTGTCATTTATCAATAAAATTATTTTATATTATGATAAAAATGTATTCGTTTAACAATGTGTGTCATCTGTCAACTTTTACTTTTCGGCGTGGTATTTAAAATCACCAATAACAGCTTTAACATATTCTTCCTGCATAATAGTTTCGAACCATTTATCAACGTGCTTATACTTCTTTCTTATTTCGGAATCGAAGACATATTGATAAGCTGGAATCAATGTTCCAAAAACGTAAATATCAGCCAAATTAATTTTGCTTTTCATCAAGAATTTCGAGGCTTGTAAAGTTGTATTTAACATATTCATCAATATCAATAGATCGGCCTTTGCAGCATCTTTAGAGATTTCGGATTTAGCCCCGATAGTCGATGGTATACATCCATAAACAGATGGAAGAATGTGATTATTCGCTATATTCAACCATTGCAAGACGTGACTTTGTTCGAGATCAGTTTTGCCTTTGAACGCAGAGTTCGCGGTATATACGGCTATTGCGGTTCCGTCAAATAAACTGACGTCTTCGTCTTCGTAGAAAATCGATCCCTTTTTTTCAGTATCTTTTGTATGCTTGTAAACTTTGATGGATCTCCTCACGTATCTGGCTAAAATTTGAATGATATAACTCTTTACGTTTCCATTATCCGCGTAAAGAGTTCCTTTAATGTTTTTTTTCACGCAACTTGGGTCATTTGGTACGCTTGTATTTTGCTCTGAAAAATTTCACATTTTTTGTTGTTGAAAAATATTTATTTTCTCTAAATTATACGTTAACCAAAAACAAGAAACTATCTATTTGACAAAAATCAAATCGTTACAATCGCTAAAAATTAAAAAAAAAGGGCAATCATGAAAGCATAATGGAACAAAATGTAATCTCGTGCATTATCAAAATAAAATTCAGGATGGAAATCACAAAAATCCAGGGTAATTGATTCACACACATGCATGCTCGTGCATTCGTGCAGCACTACGCTGTACCTTGCAGCTTCAAGAGAACCGTATCCGCGTAGACCTGAGCGGCGTTCAAAGCTTCTTTCAGACACGAGACATTGGTGCCAGAGGCTTGGGCGGATTCCGGTTTTCCACCTCCTCTGCCGTTCATCATCGGTGCTATCGCTTGAATCCATTCGTTAGCTTTCAGACCTTCTCCAATGGCAGACTAATGAAAAATAATACGCGAATAAAAATAATATTCAGAATTGATGAAGCGCATGTTAAATAATATCTTACTTTAGGCACGGCACTGAGGGCGAAGATTTTTCCCTCGTCGTGATCAACGGTTATGAAAAGTGCACTGGTCTCCGGCGAGATGGCTTTTACTTTTTTCAATGCTTGGTCCAGAGCTTTAGTATTATTGAAAGCCTTGAGTTCTTCAACGAGAACCTTAGCTCCTTTCTTGGCTTCGATCAGTTTTGTTGCAGTTTCAACAACTTCAGCTGCCACTGCTGCTTTAGCAGCGCGCTCTTTATCGTCGAGCTTTTTCTTCAAAGCTTTCAATTCGCTGCGCATCGCTTCCTGTAAACATTACATGAAGAATGAGTTATTGCCCGACAATTGAACCGACTAATCAAAGATAAATAAAAAAATCAAGAAACCTTTTTCCAGTATGAAATCGTAGCGTGGGACACATCGTCGGTGAGCTCGACGATCTTCTTGACGATCTCCTTGGTCGCGGCGGAATCCTTGGCGTCGTCCACTTTGCTCTTGAGCTTGTTCAGATCGTTTTGCAACAGTTCGGCCTTTTTCAGAGCTTTGTTGGCCTCGGGCCCGGTGAGGGCGACTATTCTACGAATGCCCTTGGCTATGGCTTCCTCGTTGACGATGGCGAAGTCGCCGATGTGCGAGGTGCGGTGCAGATGAGTGCCGCCGCAGAACTCGACGCTGGTCTCCAAGCCCGCCGTGCCGTTGGGATTCTTCTCGAGCTCCTCTATCGGCACACCGGCGCACACTACGCGCACGGGATCCGGATAGGTCTCGCCGAACATGGCGCGGAGACCGTTGATGGACTTGGCCACGGCGAGCGAACTTTCCTTGGCGTAAACTTGCTTGTCCGCGCGCACCACCTCGACGATGAACTCCTCGGCTTTTTTAACTTGATCGGCTGTCATTGCACCTGTTGGATTTATTCCAAGTTCGTTAACTTTCGCTTCGACTCGAGATTTTACGTAAACAATCATCGAAATATGTTACCTTTATTGGTAAAATCAAATCTCAATCTGTCCGGGGCAACCAAAGAACCTTTTTGATCAGACTCTGGTCCCAAAACTTTTCTCAATGCGCAATTGAGAACGTGCGTAGCGGTGTGATTGCTCATAATCAATCTTCTGCGGGAAAAGTCAACGTTCAAATGTAATTTGTCGCCTTTTTTCAAGGTTCCCTCTCCCACGGTTCCAATATGTAGAATGTAGCCACCTTTTACTTGAACATTTTTCACACAAATTTCCGTGCTCTGTGCATAATACATGATTTGTTTATTATTTCAAAATATTAACCAAAATTTATTCGTTCAATTTACCTCATCATCAACTTTAACTAAAAATCCTTCGTCATAAATTTGACCACCTTGTTCAGCATAGAAGTTGGTTTGATCCAGCAAGATACCAACTTCGTCGCCAGATTTAACTTCGTCGACGAATTGTTTATCTTTACGTAAAGCAAGGACGGTTCCAATGCAAGGAGCGAAACTGTATTCTGCATAACTGTCTTTCGATACAACTTGGTAATTATATTTAGGCGAATCGTCTGTTGTTTTGATTCCAGAATTTTGCAATTCTGTTATAGCATGGACGTCCAAATTGATCAAATCACTTGCTCCACCAGCTTTGTTTTGCGAAACAAGCTAAAACATTTTAAGTAATGTAATGCTATTAAGTTGAGTTTTGATAAATATTAAAAATTAATGAAAATTAAACATACAATAGCTAATTTTTTGGCTTCTTCGTAGCCTGCGAAATCGATCGTTAAACCTTTTTCTTCCGCCATCAATTGCGTTAGATCAACCGGGAAACCGTAAGTATCATACAATCTCCAAGCAACATCTCCGGGAACAACTTTGTCAGTGTTCAATTTAGCTATTGTTCTGTTTAATAAATTGCGGCCTCTGGTTAAAGTTTTAAGAAATTGAGCCTCCTCTTCATTGACAATATCCTTAATAGACTGGGGATCTTTTGTAACTTCCGGAAATACATCTCCTACAAAAAAAAAATTATTGTAGATCGAAAACTTCAAAGAATACATTTGTGCATGACATTTTCAAAAACCTTACCAAGAAGTTCTACCACGACATCAATGAGAGTTGCGAAAAATCCTGGTTTAGCATTCAATTTTTCGGTAGCATATCGAACGGCGCGTCTCAAGATTCTTCTAAGTACATATCTTTAAAACAGTAAGTAAAAAAGTGTGAAAACCTCTAATAAATGACGAAAGTAAATTGATAGATTCATATTTTTTTAAGTCATTCTTACCCTCTTCCAGTATTATCTGGAACTCCACCGTCAGCTAAAGCAATAGTAATAGTTCTTGCATGATCAGCAAGAACTCTGTAAGCCATGTCAATACCATCAACATCATCAGCTCCAACACGTCCTTGATAAGGAGTAGCATTTGTACCTTTTTGAATAGCATCAAAAAGTGGCAAAAATAGATCAGTGTCATAGTTTGAACGTTTATTTTGGATGACAGATACAAGACGTTCTAATCCCAAACCACAATCTATGTGTTTCTTAGGGAGTGGATGAAGTTCTCCATTTTTTTCTCTGAGCATAAAATCCATTAGGTTCATAAAAGAGTACAATTTATACATTTAAAATTTTTGAGATGCATTACCTATTAAATTGTATGAAAACCAAATTCCAAATTTCCAAAACATCTGGGTCATCCATATTTACAAGATGAGCAGCTTCCCTACCACCAATTCTATCAAAATGAAGCTCGCTGCAGGGTCCACAAGGTCCTGTTTCACCCATTTCCCAAAAGTTGTCTTTCATACTTCCAGGTAAAACGTGACTCTCAGGAACACTAAATAAATTTGATTATATTAGCACGAAAGATATTTGAGAGGAGTTCCAAAATTCTTACCCTAGAGAGAGCCACATATTTTTACATTCTTCATCTGGTTTTAAATTGGATTTTTCATCTCCTCCAAAGTATGTAACATACAGTTGACTTGGTGGTAATTTCAAAGTATCAGTTAAGAATTCCCAAGCCCAAGTGCAAATTTCAGTCTGAAAAATTGATACATTTTGTATAATTTTATTTCAACTGATGATAAAAAATTAAGAAGTTGATTAAAAATAGAATTCCACTTTACTTTAAAATAGTCTCCAAATGACCAGTTTCCCATCATTTCGAAAAATGTGTGATGATACACATCTTTACCAACATCATCAAGATCATTGTGTTTACCTCCAGCACGAATACACTTTTGTGAATTGACAACTCTTTCCCATTTAGCCATATCACTGTTAGGATCGACTGTTCCCAAAAATATGGGTTTGAACTGAAAAAAAAATCATTATTAATGATTTGAATACTCATCAAAAACTTTTCTTCTTACCTGATTCATACCAGCATTAGTAAACAGTAATGTGGGATCATCGTGAGGTATTGTTGAGCTGGAGTGAACATACTCATGCTTTTTAGATTTAAAAAAATCAATATAAGCTTGACGAATCTCTTTAGCAGTCTTTTGAGACATTTTGAAGAAGTAGCTGCAATCATTTTCAAATTTATAAAAAAATTATTATTAATACTACAATATTATTATTTTCTTATGTTCAGAATCATAAAAAAATTGAGCCATATGGACTGAGTATTCAAGTAAAACATTGATGGCATCATTAAAAATTTTATTAAAAACCATATTTTAATCTTGAAGCAACTTTTATACTTAAAATTTGAAACAATTTTCCATTAATTTTAATACAATTACGTTCAGATATATTTTCTTTATTATTTTTTAAAATATTTTTAAATACATTGAACTTCAAATTCATAAATTATAATAAGTTTTTAATGCTTGAATACTCAAGTCAGTGGAAACTGGAAATCAATCAATTTAATTGCAATGATAGATAATCGCTTGTCAGTAAGTCTAGTAAACCTAGATAAATGTATTGACTAAATTAGTAAAACAAAACATGTGCCAATTGCGGAGTTCGGCATTGTCACTTATGCGGATGACCGCAGTAAAAATATAAAAAATATTTCAAGGGAATATTTACTCGGATTAAATTATAAAAATTAAGAACAGACGTATTAGAGAATCAAAATTTTCTGTTGCAAGAACCAAATGAATTTCACCTTAACCTTTTGCACGCGTGTTAGTCAGACGCCGTATAAAAAGCCGACATGCACCTTTATGCTAAGGAACCAAATTCCATTCGCTGCTGCTAAATATGCTATGCGGCGACTTGCGCGGCTGCTCGCCGTAACTCGAGTTTTCGAGTCGTCGTCTGCCCTGTGTCTACGGGTGGTGCGTGAGTACACAACTCGACTCCGATTTCTCAGTGTTTTTTTTATATTTGACAGCTAACAACAATTAGTCAACATGCCGTTCATGATAGGGAAAGAGCCTGTGAGGCGAACACTGAATTATTTAAAATCTGGCAAATTAGTTTTGAAAAATTCTATTCAAATATTCGCCATTAATTTCAACTCTGTTGGACAAAATCACAAAGGCATAAGGTTAGAACTGTTGATATTTTTCTTTTTAAATTCATTTGTCCAAGTGCGATTTCATACATTTTGACAAAAAAAGAAGATTTTATGATAATTATACTATTTCTGGTACGGAAATAATGAATATAATAATGAAAATAAATTTCGTTGTTTCAGAGATTTTATATTTTGGCACTTGCCACAAGTATTGTTTAAAAATCGACAAGTCCAAATTGTAGAAATAAAAAATAAAACGCCAACTCCGTTTATAACTTGTTTTTATGGTAAGTTTTTAAATTGATCATTTTTTTTTTTTACATTTTTTTGGATAAAATAATATCAAAATATTAATTCGTCAACAGAGGATGGAAAAAAAATGCTGATTGATCTTGATGGAAAAAACAAAGATGAAATTCTTGATCATCTACTCAAAGTGGTTGGAAAATCAGCAGAAACCCTTAAACTTGAAGCTATAGCCAGAGAGAAAAAAGATAACCCAGCAAATTTTGGATTTGGTTGTGAAAAAAGTTGCATTTGTGAAATACCTGGACAAGTACCTTGCCCAGCTATAGTTCCCCTGCCTGTGCACATGAGAGGGAAATTCAAGTTCTCTAGGGAAACACTTGAATAATTTAGTATTTTTAAGTTGTTAGCTCTTTAAATTTTAAAATTCATTTATACTTGTATAAAGAAAATGTATAGTGAATAAAATACCATTGATTGTTTTATTAATCTTTGAACATTTTTTTCTCATCATTCAATTTCAAAAGTATATACAGTTTTGGGAAGTGTTACAAATAATTAGACTTCAAGTTATAAATATAAGTTTTTTCAACAGTTAAAAGATTTACACAGCACACAATCGTTTATACAATAACACAAGTAGTGTTATTGAAAACAATATTGTATATTTACATTTTAATACTAATAATAAGTTTATATAATACATTGGCAGTCATTAGTATAAGTTTTGCAAAATCAAAACAAAGCATAAATAGTAAGTATAACAATGAGCATTATCGTTATATCACTATTATTTTACACAGCTTGTAAAAACTTGTCCTATTCATCTTCTGCTTCTTCCACGTGAGTATGGTTTCCTATTATGATAATTGTCCCTGCTATGATGACGCATAGAGGTAGATGGTTTGCTATTATCGGCTTTTTGGTACTGCTGAATAACAGGAGTTCCAGTCAATGGTTTGTTCAAATTAAATTCTTCTTCAGATTCTTCCATCATTTTCAATTTTGCTTCAATGGCTTGTATGGCTGTATCTCGACTAAATTAAAATATTCATTGTTAATTAAAAAAATATTACAATTTATAATTGATTTATTTACCTTAATTTTTTATCTTCTAGCTTAGCACCCGTCAAAGCTGGAATAACTTCTAGTTGAGGTTTTGGTCGGTCCATTTCACTCTACAGTTTTATAGCATTAAAGAAAATACCAATATTTATAAGCAATAAAAAATTGTTGAAATTATATGTATTACCTCTTTAATACTGTGAGCATATCTCACTCTGATATACTTTGATCCTATCTTGAGATTTTGTAAGGCATTCATGGCAGTTTCAGCTTCTTGACATGTTTTGTATGTAACAAAAGCATATCCTCTTGGTTGACCTGCCTGAGGTCCAACTTTGTGGAAGAGAAAATCAAACTTCTCGATGTTGCCATATTTTTGTATTAGTTTCAGGAATTGAAACCAGTTGGAAAATAATTAAATTGAATTAGCATACAAATTATTAGCAGAGTAAAATAAATATTCTATAAAATACTTACTCGTTCATTCTGACATCTAAATTACCCACCCATAACCTGCGGTCCTCTACTTCATCAGTTTTGGAAACACCAAGAGGTAAAGGTATTTGGCTCTACAAAAAAATAAAAAAATGTAATTAATTTAACGTTTAAGAATGTTGAAAAGATATTTTAAGCATTGAACTATCTTACCTGCATGATAGCTGTCATTAAGCACTCTAACTTGTAAGACTTCAAAATTCCATCTCATCAAAAACGTGTACAAAATTAGGACTGAAGTTGAACCATTGAGATAATTATAAGCAATAATTAAAAACTACACTGTATTATAGGTTGCGTTTGAGTAATCAAACGGGAGCTGTCAGCAGAGTCGATCGGAGCAAAGAATTGACAGTTTGATTCAATTCCTGCACTGCGACTACCTATACACGTACGGAGTCGATTGTATTATACGTTGTATACATAACATACAAGTGTATGACTATATACACAACAAGTGACGTCATCGCATGTCTTTCGGAGACTCGACACTAGATGTCATATGCCGACAGTTAGAGTTGCCGTGTATTTTGTGACAACCCCTCGAGTGCTCGAAAGTCGACGTTATAAAACGTTCAGTTCCCAAATAGAGTTCAGTGTCAAATACTACTCATCTGTCAGTTTCGGATCAATACATTAAAAATCTCACTGTCCGGTGTAAATAAGAATTTCAAGTTAATTGTTGTCGCATTCAAAAATAAAAATGTTCGCAGTTTATCTAGAAACTGGAAATAATGGCCAAAAAAGGCTCATTGAATTACAAAATTCAATGAGTGGTGTTGAACTTATGGATATGCTCCATCAAAATTTCGTAAGTAGAATAGTTTTTCTTAAATTAAATAGCAATACTAAGTTGTTGTTGTTAACATCGTAATTACTTTTTTCAAGTATTACTTGGTGTTTAATGAGCAAAATAGAGGTTATGTTTTCATTTTTAATAATTTTAAATTTAACATTTACAGAAAATTTCAAAAGATACCTTTTTTCTCAAATGTAATGGGCTCTTAATAAATGAAGAAGATCAAATTCAAAATCAAGATGTCATTTTAATGCCAAGACTTCTAGGTGGTAAAGGAGGATTTGGATCCATGTTAAGAGCGATTGGTGCTCAGATTGAAAAAACTACAAACAGAGAAGCTTGCAGAGATTTAAGCGGAAGGCGCTTAAGGGACATAAATGAAGAAAAAAGGCTCAAAGCTTGGCTTGAAAAACAAGCCCAAAAAAAAGATGATTCAGAGGAAAAGAAAAAGAAAAAGATTGAAAAATTACGTGCTGAACCAAAACATGAATTTAAGGATGCTTCATATGAGGCTCAAAGATCTGAATTAACTGAAAGAGTTCAAGATGCTGTAGAGGCTGGCTTTGCGGTTGCTTCAGCTTCCATAGGTGTTAAAAGAGCATCAGAGAGTGAACCTAAAAGAGTTGTCAAGAAAAGGAAAACGATATTAGATGATTCAGATGATGATTTGAGTGGAGAGGATTCTTCTGATGAAGAAGAAACAAAAACAAATAAATTATCTGTAAGCTTATAAAGTTGTAAATGTACTTAGGTAATTAAGTATAAGTTTTGTATTTTTAGTTTAATACACTTATGTAGTCTCATCCTTCATTCGATTGTATATAGGTATAAATAATAATTTTATAATAAAATCATTCATAAAATGTCAAAACTCTTGTATTGTTATGTGTAAAATTCAAAATATATACAGCTTCATGATTAAATGAATTCACTTTCAATGTATTTTATCCTTCAAACATTTTTATTAAAAAATATCAACACAAAATCTATAGAAACAAATTACTTCCGCTAAATGATAATACAATAAAAATACGTCATCTCATATTAATTCTTTGTTGAAAATCTGACGTCATTCATAATAAGCCACTTGACAGTTGATCCGATCAGTTTAAGGCAAAGTTGTCTGCTAGCTTACACGTCTGTCCGATACGTAGTACACAAGTGTTGTGTTTTTAACTTAATAAAGGCACAACTTACGAGCAAACGTTGCATTACTTTTTAGTGACTCATATTTTGATTATAGAACAAATACTATATCAATTAGTTTTCGAATAATAATCATCTCAGCCTTTAAAATATAAATGATGTTTAAAAATAGGTTAGTTTGTTTACAAAAGTCTGTCATTTCGAAAAGCTAATGATCATTGTCCTCGATTATTTATTTCTCTCGTTACAGAACTGTGAAAACTTCGAATGATTGCAGATAACAAGTGCTATCAAAATAATTTAATTTAGGTACTGAGGTGGATGTGAAATTCGTTTCAAATTGTTAATTGAACATTGTAAAAAATGGATAGTGACATCGAAGCTGGTCATCGACGCATTTTGATGGAAAGTCGAGCTGCCGTCGAGCGTGGAAATCAATCGGTGGCCAAATCTCAAGCAATAGCCATAGAGACTGAGCAAATAGGGACAGAAGTAATTTCGGAGTTGGGAGAGCAAAGAGAAACTTTGATGCGAGCAAAAAACCGACTGATTAATACTGACCAAGAGTTAGCTAAATCGAGAAAAATTATAAATACTATGAAAAGAAGGGTTTTGACGAATAAATTTGTTCTTATCTTAATTATTATATTCGAAGTAGTTATCTTAGGTCTAACTGTTTATATTAAATTTTTTAAAAAATAAATAAAACTTGTTTATACTTTGTTCAATTCGTAATTATTCATTTATTTTTATAAAATGTTAATATTTTTTTAAATACTTCTGGATTATATCCTTCTAAAGTTGGGATTCCATTGACAAAAGCTCCTGTTTCGTACAAACTCATTTTTGGTGATATCCAAAAATAATTCTTTAGTCCTTCCAATCCACCCAAATTCAATGTATTTAATTGGTACACAGAAAAGTAATAATTTTTTCCATCAGAGTATACACTTTGTACAGTCACTGGTTTAGGCAGTTCTTTGACATCTTTGCCAAATTGTTCACAGGCTGAACAAGCTGCTGCAGTAAATGACTTTACAAGGGATCGTGCCTTTGTTTGATTTTCTCTGACAGTTAACTCCGTTTTATTTTTAACTTTAGTTGGGTCGTGATAAACAAATATTGTGTGCAAATGTTTTTGATGGTTACCAGTAATCACAGCTGTATACAAATAATGATTAAAATTTTTAAAGTAAACAGTAAAATGTTATAAAAAGAATTATTATGATGTAAAAACTTACGGTACAAGTATTTATGGTCATAAAAATGACTTTCATCAAAACCAATAGAAGGATGTAGTGGATGCATATCTGGCACAATCATCTTTTTGCAAACTTCTTCATTGCCTTCCATGTTAGGTTTCAAAGTTTCTTTAGAAAGGAGCATTAAATCCATAGTCAAAGTGAATTCAAAAAGTTCAAATTCCCTTTCAAATGGATAACATAATAATCCATTTTCAACAACACTTCTGTTTTTAACAAATTCAGGACCACTCAAACGATCACATAGCTGTAACATTTTCTTGTTCAAATTTTGTCTGGAAAATAACAACACAAATGAAATGTGAATTAAAATATTTTCTTTTTTTTTTTTTTTGACACTTACGCTTTCCTCAAATCTGTAATACCCATTTGTCTAGGAAAGTTCCAAGCAGGTCTCAGAGGATCTTTTATTTTTGGCAAAAGTTCTTGATGAGCATCAAACATAACCGATGTTTTAATGATCCTGATGATGAATATTATCAATTAGTTAAAAACAATATCTTAATTATTAAATATAATAAAGTTAAATATAATAAAAACAAACTTTTGTACGAGTTCATTGGTATGATCTGAAACATCTTCTGTTGATTTTTCTACAGAATCTGGTAATGCATCATTGAAAAGAACAGTTTTTGTCAAGTGTTGAGCTTGCACAATTCCCTCCAATAACACAATATTATCTCCGTATTGTAAACATGGGACTTCCTTGTAATCAGGATGCGTTGAGTCTCTGGGAAGTGGCTTTGGTACCAAGAAGTCATCATTATTGATACTGTACATAAATGTCATAAATTATGAAATATTTCTTTCTATTGTCAATAAAAATATTGTTCTCATGAACGTATTGTCAATTGGCATTACATGAATCTATTTTTCGGTTGATGGTCTAAGTATATTTCTGCATCGATAACGGGTATACCTCGCTGAGTGAGGATCTTTTCGGCATTGGTTTCGAAAGGTTTCACTTTGCCTTGCGAATACCAATTGTTACGTATTTGACGACCGATGTGTTGCTTCCACAAAACTTGAGATAACTTCATTTTTGTCGGAGGAAAAACAACTTAAAAACTAAACAACAAAAGTACGAAAAATTACGTTAATAGGTTACGGCACTTTTATACTCTACGAATCGTCCACCCATGCGGCTCACGCCTGCCACACTCACGATTGTATAAATTGACATTACAGACAGCGGCAACTCGACACAGTGTACAAACTCGCGTATTTCGGTCCGCAGCGTTGGCTACGACTTGTCCAGATGAAAGTTTACCATGCACAAGTAGCAGAAAGATCATGCATTTGACATTTCGCAAGCCTTCGATTGCGCTGGATCATTTGACAGGACTCGAGGACTATATAACGAATGGACGGAATAAAAAATTCAACGACGTTTATCTTTGATATTATCAATTTGGGTTCGATTTATCGAGATTATCAAGTTGTTTTTTTTCAAAGATGGGGTTGGGTCCGCAATCATGTTTTGTTTAAAAACCGTTTACAAAGTTGTCAACATTCGCATTAAAAAATTCGTTGCGAAACTCGTTGCGAAAAAGATGAAATTCAAAGAAGCCTCGAACTACAGTCAAATCGAATGATAATATTTGATCTTAAAACGAATAACGTCGTCGACTTACATTAAATTCGACGCAGTTCGCATACATATATTCGCTAGCAGGGACAGCAATTTAGAAAGTAATAAAGATAAGGAGCCTGTGCGTAATTTAACATTTGCACAAATGCCGTAAGTATACATCATTGGGCTACATGGATATGCTTTTCTGCGCGAAAAGCGCAAGCGTCGCGAGAGCCACGAGAGTCGGTGTGTACTGTCTGTACTGTCTCTGTGTACGTGCATAAAGCGCAAGTTCGAAAAATCATGGCGGCACCACACACTGCGCGCAATGCGTCGGGGGGACGCGCGATTTGTTTACATGAAATTCAACGAGGCCGCGCGATGCCTGCCTGCACATTCGGAGCGTCGTTATTAGTAAATCGGAGCAATATCGATCCGTTGTTTCGTTCGATCAAAGTCGCGTAATTCGACTCGCATAAGAGCCAAGTATTATAGATAGTGTAAAAAAATGTCAAAAGGATCGCTCGTACGGATGATCGCGGGACATCGATGCGGGCAAGGATATCAGTATACGCAAGTAATAATGCACAGAAACGAAAGGGGAATATATAATAGATAGTCGAGAGGTGCGAAGCGGTAACACGCGCGATCGCCTTATTGCAATGCATGCATTTGTTTTATTACGTGCCACCAGCAAACAAACAGGAAATGTAATTCGATTGTGGAGTAGTCGCACGATCAGTCGCTCGCATTCGAAAAGAAAACCTGGTAAGTGTCATTCGAAAAAGAAGTCATCGGCATTTGGATCCGAGATTCGACTTTGACAGTCCTATGGTCCACGGGGTCGCTCGCGAGCCGACGAGTCAGTCGTATTACTCGTGCGCACATTTTCGGAGCATATAAGAGCGTCGGCGGAGTACAGTCTCTCGCTCTCTGCGTACCACCACCGTGTCTCATATAAACTCCATGTGCCATGGCGTGCACACATATAGTCAGTGCTACGGAGTACAGTACACGCAGCTTCGAGAGAGCGTCGGCGTATTAATGCGCGCCGCTCTGTACGCTCGGCGATTCGCACAAACTGGAGTCGCGCGTGTCGTATACTATATATATTGGCAAACTTTGGCGAGGGAAGGCGAATACTGTATTACATATAGTATACGCGAGGCGCAATGTGGCAATGCCAGACTGTACCCAAGGCGCATGTGTACCTATATACAATGAATTCGCACCAACACAGGCGCGACTCATCTGCTGTGCTCCAGCGCGGTATACTATATATGATACGGACTCATCCTACACATATACACACACACACACAAACAAGCGAGGCGCGCACGCAGTCGCACAAAACACTCCTCCGTGTGTAATGCGGCTCGCAGCTCCTATATGTACTATGTACGACGACTCGCGCACGAGTATCGCGACGGCATCGTGCGTATACCATACCTATCTATATCGCGTACAATACGATATATAACGTCGGCTTTTCCGCTCTTCGGTGTATACGTATGTGTGTACCTATCCTATATCGCCACTGATATAGCCGCCGCGCCGCCGCGGACGTACACGATAATATACCTATATACCGCACGAGCGCGAGCAGAGAAACCGTGACTCCATGTATAGAGACCGGAGTGTGCGTCGTGCCTATCGTCGTATGTATACATATATATCGAATATAATATCGGAGCGCGCGCCTAGCAGCAGCAGCAGCGGCAGCAGCTCTCGACTGCTATAACGTCGACGACGACGACGACGTTATCGTCAGTACTGCGCTCGAACCGCGTGTGTGCGTGTCTCTCTCTCTCTCTGTTTTTTGCTCCGTAAAACACAACGTTATATATTTTTGTTAATAAAAGGAATAAAACTGCATCGCGTTGTTGTACCGGAGTGTGCCGTGTTTACCGTGTCGGTGTACATTAATATTGCAAATAACGCGCAGCAGCCAGTGTCGTGCACGCGCGCCTCTCTGGACACATATACATCACAGCCGCTGGGGGGCCGCCTGGACGACGACGATCGCTCCAGCCGTATAATACATATATAGAACGACGACGTCTCGAGCGTCATATACACAAGCACGCCAGTAGCAGCAGCGTGCCGCGGCTGCGGCGGCGTATATATAAATTGGCAAGCGCCCACACACACTTGCACGCGCGGCCTCGCTCGCTCGTCGCACGTATATATATATACATACACTGACACCGTCTTTGATACAAAAGATCGAAACTAGACAGCCGGCGGCGGAGGAGGAGGCGAAGAGTGCGTCGTCGTGTGGAAATTAAAAAAAGCCGAGATTTCATCCACCAAGATCAAGCTGCGTCGTCGAGTAGCCAGGGCGGCTAGCTCCGCTTCGAGACTGCCTGCTGCAGCAGCGAGGAAGGCGAGCGGCAGTGGCGGCGGCGGCCGCAGCAGCAGAACCATGAGCAACAACAAAAACACCAGCAGTAGCCGTGGCGGCGGCAACAACAACAACAACAATGCCAGCAGCGGTGCAGCAGGCGCACAACAGGCTGCCGCTGCCACGGGCTCGCGACAAGCGGCCAATTTTAATTTCGATCGAGGTAAAGAAAGACCTTTATTAAATTTGCGCCAGTGCATGTGTTGTTGCACCATCGAGTGTCAACGCGATGCACGCCGCGCGCTCGCATGCATACGATGCTTTACCTATATGCTCCTCCTCGCCCCACGCATATCCTCTTCCCGATGTTATGTTTTACTTTATTATTCATTAATGAAAAAAAAAAAAAAAATCGATGTAAGTTGTATATTTTTTATACTCGGAGTTTGTAACGTTAAGCGAAATGGCAGCTATGATATACCGCTTGGTCGTACGTAGCTCGACCGACTCGTGTGTGCTGGCTGTGTCGTCGTCGCCGTCGCGATGGATCATGGAGGCCTACTGTACTCGTACAACGTTCGCGTTTATGTAGACCGGTGTGCGTCGTCTCTCTGCGTATATATTGCGCGGCATTACTTTTTTCCGGCTGCATTATTTACACACAATGCTCGCGAGGAGAGCATGTGTGTTGTCGTCGTCGTCGTCGTCGCCGCTCGCGTCTCTCGCACCAGCATAAGATATTATATTTAAAAGCTAGAAAAGTGTAGTCTGCAAGAAGCTCCACACGGCTCGTCTTCTGCTCGTATATATACATTTTGCCTCGGTTGCTGCAGACGCGCTCGCGTTTAGCTATATAGCGCACGCAGGCATATACAATATGCCGCCAAACGGAGTCCAGCGGAGCAACGCCGCGCCGCTGCTCCATTATACATCGCAGAAGCAGCAGCAGTAGCCATACGCCGCCTGGAATAAAGGCTCTCTTTCTCTCTCTCCCGAGAGAGAGAGAGACTCATGGCTGTCGTCCATGGCTTCTGCTAGATTATATATACATATTTGACGCCGCAGACGCCGTCTTTCTCGCGATCGCCTCCGTCTGCCATGCCAGCTTTCGTATACACGGCTCGCCTGCCATAATACTACTACATATATATATATTCGCACACATATGCCCGTGTCTCTCCTTGCGTACATATAGTCTCTTTCTCTCTCTCGCACGCACGCAACAGCGTATATACAAACATATAGGGATCCTGTCGAGTTGACTGCTGCTGCTGCTGCCACCGACGTTCATTTTCCACGCAGTCGTCCCGTCCTTGTTCGATTCACGCGCGTCTCTCTCTTTCTCTTTCCAGCTTGCGCTCGCTTTGCTCTCTCGATGTTGGCGCTTTTGCGCAGTGACTGCGTCATGTCGTGCATTTCCAGCAGCGCATTTGTAACGCACGCTCGTATATATACGTACGCGCTACACAACAACGAAAAACCTACATATATACACATAAAAATCCCGTACGTGTGTGTGTGCGTGACTCTGTGTGCAGCAGTCGTTGGCGTCTGCCCGTACTCCATATAGCCATATATTATTGCGCTGCGCTCTGCGCGCGGGCCTATATAGCAGTAGAGGAGTCTCGATGTGCCTCTGCTATCTCGTTGCTGCGACCGCCGCCGCCGCCACTGTCGTCGTCGTCGTTCTTTGGCGTATATATTCGCGCACCACGACGGAGTCGCGGACTGCTGCTGCTATACAGCACGCCAAACAAAACCCGTCGTCATTTTCGCACGTAAACGCGAGTGTGTGTAGTGTATATACTGCGTTTACTGTCCGTCCGTCGTCCGTCAGTTGCGAGCCGGCCACTACGCGTCTCGGTACGTGTGTGCTCGTTGTTTTTTCCGAGAACACCTCTGACCGTTGCCCCGTTCAAGTTGGCCCCGCAGAAATTGCCAGTATAGTGCCTTCCGTATTATCATATATAGTGTTGTTCAGTGTGCGTCTGTTGTCAGAGAGAGCGAGCGCGTGCAGACATTTATATTTTGCACGATGTAAAGTTAGAAAGTAAAAACTTGGACCGTGTGTCGCGCAGTGGTGTGCGCGAGTGTGAAGCATATAATATATATACGAGACTGGATCTCCGTTGCAGCGTATAGACTTTTTCCAGTGTCCGTTTTTTTTTTTTTTCGTTCCTTGTGTTTGGACGTTTTTTGGCATTTGCTCGCCGGTATATACAGACGTCGAGTGCGTAGTAGCAGTAGTTAAGCTGTAGTACACAACGTGCCGCGAGAGGAGATCGCGCGTCGCTTCTCGTCGACAAAGGATAATTCGGCGAAAAAGAAAGCACAGAGCGCGTAGGTGCGCGCGCGCTCGCCCCGCTGCCTGACTGCCTGCCTGCCTGCGTTTGCTACTGCTATAACTGCCAACTGCTGCTGCTGCCTGTCTTTTTTCGCAATTTGGCGCCGGCCGATATTATACGCTGTACACAAGGCCACCTAAGGGACATCGTCTCGGGAAAGCCCGTCGTCGTCGTCGTCGTCGATCGTCGTTGTGTCGCGCCATGATAGCGTCGCGCCTGCAGCAGCAACGACGACGTTATTACAATAATAATACCGAGCCTTCTGTTTTTCGCCTACTCAAGACGTAGTATAGCAGTACGTCGAGCGTCCGAGGCGCTTATAAAGCCGCCTCTGGTCACTGGTCGTGACAATCTCCAGCAGCAGAACGTTTTCGCGGCAGACGGCGGGTTTTTATACATACACAGTGTATCCTTATATATTTTTTATATAAAAAAAAGCCATATACAACGTACAAGTGCCACAGTTCGTCTAACATATCTGCGATATATATGTAATATATACCGCGGTGCCAAACGGCTCGGCCGCAGAAACACACACGCTTTGTTTTGCGACGACCGTGTTTTGATATACATATAGTACACACGTATAGTACGCGAGGGCAGACGCTGCTCTCTCTCTGTCTTTCACACTCGCTCTCTCGTGTGTGTGTGTAAGAGCAGCCCCGATATCTATCATGTCGGCTACCATCTCGAGCCGGCCGCTGCAGCAGCAGTGCAGCGAGCAACAAGTGGAAGCCGCCACTGCACTCGCCGACGTCTCCACCAACCGGACGATGTTTTGGCCGCAACAGAATCAACACTTCTCTTGCACCTACCAATGTACATGCCCGTTTGCTTGCCTTTTTTACTTTAAACATATATATTAAGATACGATAATATGCATATCTACTATATAGAATCCAAACGCGACTTGCGCGCCTAATACACGTACATGCTAATGCAGTCGCGGGATATTTTTAGATCGCGCCCGAGAACCAAACAATGACGAGCTTCTGCCCTTTTGATCTCTCTCTCTCTCTCTCTTGCTCTTTCTCTCCTACACGTTCGCTCTCTTTTGCATGCCCTCGCTTCGAGGTCTTTGTCACATTGCAGGCGTATATAGAAATACCGAGAGAGGCTTTTTTTATTTTTGTTGCTAATTTTTATTTTTATGACAACGCACTCGGCGCACCAACGCGCCAAGCTTTATCCCCGCCACACTCCTATTGTAGAATCAACTTTCGACGTTGACAAATTCAAACGATGACCTTAATGCGTCAATTTTTTTTGTTTGCAGATGATATGGGCCACAATGGAGCTATGCTGGATATGTTGGCAGAAGTCGCTTCGCAGACTCTTCACTGCGAAAAGAAGCTCAGCGAAATAGACTCAAAGAAAGCCAATAGTAAAAAGAACAAAAATCAAAAGAGTCAACCGACGAATCAGAAAAGTCCCAAAATTCAGAAAGTTCAAAAGAACCAAAAAAGTCAGATAAAACAGTCATCGACTTATACTGTCACACAGTTACTTTCTATGCCTGCGACGCAGCTAGTCAAATTATTTACTGTATTTAGCAGCGACGAGCTAAGAAAGTTGTATTCTTATTCCTGTGCATTAGTACCTGGATGCGGTGAAAACTTTACCAGTTTCGCAAGCGAAGAGAGAGCCAATGTATCTATAAAATCTCATTTAGCCGACCATTTAAAATTCCTACAAAATAATGCAGAAACATGTTAGTATTCTTGAAATTATTATGCTGCCATAAATATTAATCAGTGCACAGTGAGTATTTTATTTTTTATATTATTGTTACAGATTCTACATTCACAGCTACGGCAGTCAATGATGCCATGATCAAAGTAAAACCAACTCCGATCAGAAAAGTTGAGAAAAAAGTAAAAGTTCAACCATTAAAAAAGCCTTTGAAAGAAACACTTAACAAAGAAAACAAAGATATTAAGACAACCAAAACTGCTAATCAAGTACGTAAAATTTTACCAAAACAAGTCAATTTGAAAGAAGTGGAAAATAATACTGAAGAAGAAAAAGTTGTTGAACAACACGAAGTAATTATACCAGAAGCAAAGAAAGAAATCTCAGAAATAAAAGTACTAGGTGATCATAGTTACTTTGAAACAATTAGACAAGAAAATATTATTGAAGAACCTACAACAATAACTGAAGTACCTGTAAACTCGTCATCCAATGAAAATGTAAGTGTAATAAAAATTTGTATTAATAATTTTTATTGTCGATTCATTCAAATTTGAAAACTGTATTATGAAATTGAACATTAAGCCTAGTTTCCAATTGTAGTGTCTATAATAAGTACAGTGCAACTTAAATTATGTAATGCTCAAATATTCTATTTATAATTTGCAGATCATGTTAATGGTAGTAGAGACTAATGGAGTTAGTGCAAAAGACTCATCTGATACTATAGAAAATCTACCAAGCCCCATGAATGCCGAAGATAATCAAGTACAAGGTAACAATTAAATTTTTTATCTAACATTTTGAATATTTTTTATTTCAAAGTCTTCTTCTCTTGATCAGTTTTCTTAAGAAAGTTCATGTCAGCTAAATATTTTTAGTTAATGATTGCAAAAACTTGAGTAATTTTGAATAAAATGTAAAGTAGTCTTAAATCCTGTCATTTTTTTTCGTATTGACTTCTTTTCGTGACCATGTCAAAAGGTTAACCTATATCTTACCTGCATGTCTTTTTTTGGTCTGATGAAAACCTCAGTCTCTGTGAATTTGTGTTCAATTTTTTTTATTATGGGTTACGATTTTATTGTTTTTACATAAATTTAGAAGTTCCAAAAATATTAATAAAATATATTATTTCTATTTTTGTAGAAGACATGACTCTCTGGAAAGATGAACCAGTGAATGCTAAGGCTCCAGATTCATTCATGCCAGCTAAACCCAAAGGAAAAGCAAAGTTCATAGGCACTAGTAAAGAAGAACGAGAAATGGCCTTGATTTTAATTGAAAAAATTAGAAAGAAAGGAAATCCTACTGGAAATAACCTTCAATGTCGAATATGTGACCCACCTCGTAGTTTTACAGCTCCAACAACTTTGGTTTCACATTACCGTAGTCATGCTGGTATCAAACCATATGAATGTAGAATTTGCAAGGCTGTTTTTACACGAAGACACAGCCTTAAGTATCACATGCTAATACATCAAAATCAAACACGTTTTACTTGTGCTGATTGTGGAAAAAAATTCAGACATCCATCGCATTTCCGAGAACATCGCCGAAGACACACGGGAGAAGCACCATTCGGTTGTGAAGATTGCGGTCAAAGGTAACACAATGTTGATTGATGTTTAGTTATATTTTAAAAATTTTGTTTACCGGCATTTCATAATTAATATTTTTTATGCAGATTTAAAACAAGAAATACCTACAAGCGTCATTTAAAAACTCGCCATGGAAAAGTGCTCACAATAACTGGAGAACTACTTCACTTATCAGAAGAGGATTCTAAAAAAGTCAAGACCAAAAATCGCCGAAAAAAGCAAAGTAATATTGACAACATCATAAATGAAACTGCTACTGCAACAGAATCTATCATTGACTCCTTACAAAATGACAATTATACGTGGGAAGATCAACAAGCTTGTAATAGTATCATTGATAACAATGTGGATCAATGCATCGATAATACTATTTGGATGTATGAAGAAAATCCTGTTGAAGAAGAAAACTTTACAGAAATTCAAGACAAATCACCTAACATGAAGACTGACATTAACGAGACTGAAATAGAAGGTAATTTTGATAGCAATGAATTAGTCATTGCACAAACTGGTTCTGATGGCATGTTGCATTTTCAAAACTATAACTGCGCACAAAATAGAGTTTATGCAGATGGTAATACCATTCAATTTTCTTGCGAAGATAGCATTTGTACAGATATGACAGAGAATGTTAAATCATTTGAAAATCAAGGAGAAACTATTGTTGAATATCAAGAGAGTGTTGATAATTTTAATGAAGCAATAGATCAACCTATTTTTACACCGAAAGAAGAGCCTGTAGATAGTCTTTTTGTACTTGAAAACGAAGAAGTTATTACTGAAACAATTGAAGATTCTGAAATGAAGGAATTGATTTCCACTACTGAATCTAATGAAGAGAAAGAAGCTACACCTACTGAGACTACTTCGGAAGAACAAACAGTAAAAATAATACCTTGCCAAGTAAAAGTTAGCGATAACGGCGGTGCAACAACTTTGCAATTCTTGAAGAATAGCAAAATTCTAGGAATTAAAGGACAAAGCATCAACCTTATCCAAAATGGTAAACACCAAACATATTTACTTCTAGCCAGCAATGATAACAATATATTGGAGTTTGATAATAGTGTTATCGGAGGATCAAAATCACTGCCTGTGATTCCTGTTCCAGCTGAATGAAAAACAATACACATATATTAATAAGTGATGTCTTTGGCAAAATTGATTTCATGTTGTAATTAAAGAATTTCGTAAGGTTTCTATGAGATAATATTTAGATATTGTATTCAACAAAATCTATTTATAATGATTTAAAAGACAAAAATTATTTAAAATCGAAGAATAACTGACTCCAATACTATAAGTTAACATTTTTGCAATGATAGAATCGTACGATTATTTATAAATAAGTAGCGTTTGAGTTAAATATACATCATATTGGTTACTCAGTTTCATCTTTTGTGTACGTTATCATATTTTTTGGTACAAAAAAGTATTGTAACCAAAATTATAGTCATACAGTTTGTGAAGATGATTATGTATTGAAAATTTCGAATTTTTAAAATTTTAAAAATTTTTAAAAAGAAAAAAAAGAGATAACGTGATTATCTCTTTTAAGGAACATCAATACTTTTTTGTCATGTAGCTTGGGACACTTGTTGCAACGCGCATCATAACAATTACTTTCTTCTGTTGCTCAAGTTTGTCTTCCAATCGCAGAATTTTAAAAAATTTGATTTTGTAACTAATAATCGCATAAATTGGAATAAAATTAAAACTATTTCAAGACAAATTATTATTTCGAAATGTAATTGTATCGAAAAAAAATTATATTATTGAACACGTAAGGATCTTATAAGTCGAAATAATTTTGGTAAAATACCAAATAATTAAGCAACGAATTTGAGAATTATTTATTGGTATATGTATTAGTTATGCTTAGGCGCCATCAGCGCGAAAGTTTTTCATTTAAATTGAACAAAAAAAAAGTTACAGTCATAATGAGAGGCTTTCCTATTATCAACGCGCTAGATTTCTCATTCATAGTTGCGATAAGAATCGCAAAAACATTGAAATGCTTCATAATAACATATGTGAAATGTGCCTTATTACACGAAAAAAAGCAATTGTCAAATTGATTCAGTAATTATTTCAGCGTTCTTATGATGAAAAGAAATGAGAATACATTTATTTAAGTCATTTATCCATTAATAGATGTAAGAAACCTTAGGATATCGTTCTCTGCATACATATATCGATTAATAGCTTCTTATCATAAAAAATGTATGTAGTCATTGTATTTTTATACATATTTTGTACTTATATCTATAAATTTCGAAAATCTAAAAATACAAATTTTTCATTCTTCATACTGATCCTTGGTCTTGATTGAACACACTCGCTCCTTGAGCTTGATTTCAGTCGACGTTTGACAACAGCAATACAATATCGATAGTAACAAGAGATTAATCGACCACGATTCTGAAAATTCAATAGTAGAAAACACGATTACTTCTACTTATCGGTCCACGTGAGCTCTATAAGTGTCAAAAAATTACCTGTAAAAAAGCGCCAGACATACGTGTGTCCGATTTCGTCGCCGGCGAAGAAGTAAAAATTGGAAATTGCCGAAAACGCCAAAAGCGGACTGCACAAGGCGCATTCGAATCTTCGCCTATTGCTCGGACCCATTTTGTCGCGCAGAATAACTTTGTAAAAATAATCGCTGAAAGATCTCGCGGTATTCTCTATCACCAATCCCAGGAAGTTCAAGAACGACCATATGAAAATGTACAGATGCATGCCGTGCCACAGATAGATAAACGCGAAGCTCACGGCGGTCGCCAGAACCTTTCCAAGATGCGATCTGGCGTTGCACGGAATGTAGATGTATCTGCGCATAAAAAAAGTTAAAGTGGATCACGACGAACGATCGTCGAATAATGCGTAAACCGGCGAAGGCGGTCAAACTTACTTGAGCAAAAACGTGTACAAGCCTCTGTCGAAGTGTTTCCACATGTCCGAGTAGAGGTGTATGCGGCCGATGCACTTGGGCTGGGCCGGGGCCAGGACGTCGTCGGCGCGACAAGCCGTCGACGCGAGTCCGTACACGACCACGTACTTGTTGAGAAAGTACTGGCCCAGGCAGTAGCCGAACCCGTAGAGCGCCCAGGGCCCGAGTCGACGCACCACGTCCGGATGAAATCTCAGCGCGTTGAAGTACACGTAGTGCAGGCAGAATTGCGTGACGTACAGCCAGAAGAAGTATCGCGCCAGGTCCAGAGCGATTTTTTTCGTCCTGTCCAGGCTCCAGGGGCGGTAAGTTTTTTCGATCCCTCGGACGAACTGCTCGTACAGGATGATCGGTCCCAGGAAGAGGGTCGGCAGGTAGAGGCAGTAGGCGACATTCTTCATGAGATCGAGGACGAAGCCGTCCAGGTCCTCGTAGACGAAGCCGTCGATGGAGTCGAGGCCGTAGCTGATGCTGCGCAGCTGTATCCAGCAGATCGCCGCGGTCAGCAGGAAGTAGGCCTCGTCGTCGAGGCCGAGCCACTCGCGAAACACGACGTCGGAAATTTTGGCCCAGTAGATGAGGCCGAGGGTGCAGCAGTGCGCGCACCACGACAGCCACTTGCTGCGTACCGAGGCCAGCAGACACGACAGGCAGGGCAGCAGCAGGGTGCACAGCGTGCTCAGCAGGCCGAAATTCGTCCACAGGTAGGTCAGCGACACGGCCATGTACCATCCGCATATCAATTTCTGTTGTTTTTATATCGTCGAGACAGGTGTTGGTAAGTATATTTAGTAAAACAAAAAAGTTGAGGTAGAAAATTACCTTATTGGGATGATATTTTTTGATCAACTGGCTGACGACGATCTGCACAACGACCCAGGGGATGAGCTTGAATATCAAAGGAATCCAAACTTTCCATTCCTCGTCGGACGTGTCCAGCTTGCGTTGCAAAAGTCTCCAGCCGGGTGCAAAGTCGTTGTAGGCGTCGTCGTAGTACTTAAAGACTGGTCGAAATATAATTTTGATTTATTCGATAAAATAAAAGCGCGGTGAAATGTTTGATACAATTATGGAAAATGTGCGGTCATTGAGCTTTGACACCCGAGTCAAAAGTGGCGCGCAGTAAACAAGCGTATTTCGCGCTAAATCGCGAAATTGATTTTGAATTTGTCAATATATCATATACTCACAACTCTCGGTCACCAGATGAACGCAGTAAACCGAATAAACCACCGCCGCTATCCAGGCAGCGAAGTAAAATCGAACTTCGGCCTTTGGAAATTGATCGGCTGCCATCCTGCAAGCACCTCGGCGCGCATAACACAGTTATATGTCGGGGGGACGATGTCGATTTTTCGGAGCAGTGCTAGAGCTCGAGGGGCCTTTTTTCAAACGGAGCCCGCGCACGTAAGATAGCCAAAATCAGTCGGTCTATAGTATGGTAGCAGCAGCAGAGGACTGGCATTCATCCGTAGTTTTTAATGCGGGCTCACCGGTAATACTGGTACTAATATACCGCACAACAACAATGCAACGAAATACCGTTAATACATTGATCGTCCGAGGCTACGTTTTTTTCTTGCCGATCTTCCTCCAGTTGTCTCGCGTCGCGGCTATCGCAGGTCGCCGCGATGGTATATCGATCGATGTGCCCAACGAATCCCAACGCGAAATTTTAAAATGACAACATTCGTATGCAATCGAAATCCCACACATGCGCAAATGCAGTAAGTAAACGCGCTTGAGTCGAGTAGGAAAAGGCGGCCTTCGTCAGCTCGAACGTCGACGGGGAGGGGGGGGCGCATGTGTGTGTGCGTACGTGCGCGCATACACTGTATTACGGAGTTGAAGTAAAAAAATCGTGACGTTCGAAACGAGTCAAGCGGACGAGCTCAAAACGGAGTTAATATAGCCCGGGATCGCTGCATCGGTCGAATGACATTTCTGCTGCAGTCACGGTACACACTCGGTAGTACAGCTCGCATGCGCCGCCGCGAGTTGGAAATGTTCTCGAAGTCTCATCCGCATATGCAGCAGCACCTCTCAATGTAGTATACCCCGCTGCAGGCCAGAACGCACACACACACACACTCGTACTTGTATTACTATCGTATAAAGACACGCACGAGAGCAGCAGCTCTGCAGTGTATAGTTGTCTGCGTGCGACTCTGCAACGCAAGTCGTAGCGAACTGGCGTTATAAGCCATCTGTGTTCTCGTCTCGCTAGCTCGGTCGTCGCGCAGTTCGTATAGCTTTTATCCTGCTGTGGTGCGCCGTGCAGTGTAGTATTATAGTGGGCAGCAGAGCCTCCTGCGTTGGCATATCGCGAAACTCTCGCTTTGCTCTGCTCTGCTCTGCTCGATCGTCAACAAAGGCCAATCGTTGAACTTTATAGTGTCAGCTGCTGCTCTTGCAGTCTCTGATCGTTTGTGCTGCGGTTTAAGCGACGCTCTCTAGTGCGTTATACATATTTATTCATCGCTTCCTGCTCTCTAGAGCTGCTACTGCTGCTACTTGGATAAAACGGAGTGTGATTTTTCGTTGCTGCTTATTACTACCGTTGCAGCGTGGGGCAAGGATTTCACCACTGGCGCAGCAGCAGCGATTATCATCGTCGAGCGTATTATGCTGCGGGCTCCAAAGAGCTGAACCGAAACTCCGCTCTGCTCTCGCGTCTCACCGAATATATAAACTACGATTATAAAAGAAGAAAGCCAACGATGCCCGCCAAAGTGAGCGATTAAAAAAAATCTACTATAGGTTACTCTTGCGTTGCGATAACGGAGACAAAAACGTGCTGCTGCTGCTGCTCTTACCATGCTGCACGAGTCGTTCGTTTTTTGACAGCTACGTGCAGCAGCAGCAGTATAATTGCGCGTAAACCCTAGCATATAGATATAAATATCAAATATATATATATATACGAACTCTCGATAACGAGACCAAAGTCGCACGCGCGCGCGAGTCAAACACAAGCGACACGCGTTTTTTTCCGCGCATTGTTATTGTTTTGTTCTGTTCTGTCATCGTCGTTCCTCGTTTAAAAAAAAATCTTCATTTCTCTCTTTTTTTTTTCTCTCTCTCCCATCGACAGATAACGGAAATCAAGTGCAAACGCTGTCGGAATCTGCTGTTCACCGAGGAGGCCTCGCCGTCGCTCACGTCTCACGGACAGGTCGTGGCGCAGGGCTCGCGCAACACCAAGTGCAACAGCGACGTGCCCGAGGACTGCATCTACCTGGCCGAGGACAACATGCCCGATTGGATACACGAGGTCGTCGACAGGGTACGCGTGCTTTGCTGAACTTTCTATCGGTTGTGCGGATGCTTGTCATGCTGTTATGTGTTGCTTAGTCGCGAGCCACAGCTTGTTTTCGTATAAATCTTCTTCGGTGTAACGTCGAGTGGGTGGGGTGGCACGCGAAGGCTTTTCATTGCGGCGCGAGGCCAATGCCAGAGATATAATACGTATGCATACGTATTTGTTGTTGCTCGTCGGGAGTACACCGATTTCTACGCCTTTTTGCACAATTATTTTAAAAAATATCGTTACAATACCTTGTTTACCTTAGCTGTGCATAGATGAAATTTTTTTTTTATCAAATTTACATTAGAGCTAACGAACCGATATTTCATTACATTTAATTAGAAACATTATTTTAATAATTCCACTTTCTTTTTTAGGAAAATTGGATAAAAGGTAAACTATATTGTCCACTTTGTCACTCCAGAATTGGCTCGTTTGACTTTGTGAGCTCGAAAAAATGCAACTGTGGAGAATTTGTTCCACCACCCATCAGAATAACATATTCAAAAGTTGACGCACCCCATCGGTGATGCTGAAAATGGATTACAAATAGTTATTAAGTTTAAAATCATTAGTAATAATGTATATGGATCAAACTGTATAGATTTATCAAAGTGAAAGGAAACTTAGTCTACTAGAAAATTATATTGTTATTGGAATAGCCTAAGTTGCCTTTCACAAATTCAATTTTCACTTAAGCTACTAAATAATGTAATTCGTAAAAGTTTATTTCAATGTATAGACTCTTGCAATATACAATTCATTTTTGATTTCCTTTTTTTTTTCGCTTCAACAAATGTAAATAATGGTTGATCATCTCATCTTTCTAGTTACTGATACTTTAGCTTTAATAAATGAATGTTAAAAAATTCATTTTTAAAACATGATCAACAAAATGGTACAAATTGAAATTAAGAGCTTCCTATATAAGGTTTTCTCTGTATATGTCACTTTATATTGTTATATATTATTACAAATGAATATAATTTGAAAAAAAAATTAAAGTTCTAAATTTTACTGCATATTTATATTATGTTGTAACTCAAAAGGCTATTCATAGTTTTACTATTTAAAACAAAATATAAAAATTGTTACAAAAATATTAATTATTTAAGTAATAGTTTATGAGACATTCACAAAATTTAAATGTAAATTTGCTCGTTATACTTGAAATAATTGATTGTTTAATTGGCTAATTTGTTAATAAATGAGTGACTTATATCATTTGTTAGAGTATTAAAGAAATACTATTTGCTGTCAAAAGTTGTAGATATTATAGAAGCATTCGATACTCTGGATTTTTCAAAATAAAAGTAGATTGAATTTGTAAAAGTGAAAATAGCTGAATATTTAAATAAAAAATAATGATAAATAAAACTTTTGTAATTCTTTATATTTAAATGTAAATGACTAACAGAAATGTATAATAAATGTATAAATGATCTATCTGGAACATTAAGTATAAGTATTTCTTTCTCACGTTAAAGATTAATATTTATTTATTAATAATATTAAAGATTATTATTATTTTAAATCAATTATCTCTTGAAAAATTAATATGGTGTAATGATATCTTTTAAAATTAATAAGAGCAATATAAATGTTACATATTTTTTCATTTGATTCAAAGCCTTCAATAAAAAACATAAGTATAAAATTCGATGTCAAATAAATTTTCCGACATTTCAGTTAAACACTATTACAAAAATTTTTTCCATGTCAGAGATATTTTTTTTTTTTAAATTAGCTTCGCAATCAGTTGATCCTATGCAATGAAATAAAAAAATAAAATAAGCGGATTTAACCGTTCTTCGACGAAATTGAACATAGGTATATATATTCTAAGTACATTTTATAAAAATGTATCAAGTCACAATGTGTGAGTGGTGCGTCATATCGATGTGAGCTTTGAGGTTTCTTCTTTTTCCAAACGTTTTTCCGCATATATCGCATGCATGGATGATATTATTATGCGATGATTTAACATGTTTATAAAATTGAGATGGATATTTGTATTTTTCTTCACAGAAATTACATGCATAGCTAATACCATTATGCTTCGCATTCATGTGGACTTTAAGATGAACCTTTCTTCTATATTTTTTACCGCAATCAGCACACGAGTAGGTAATGCCATGATGTACTGATTTGACATGATAATTTAAATTGCTCTTAGATGAGAAATTTTTTTCGCATATTTTACATGTGTGAGTGACACCATTATGCACAAAATCGATATGATTTTGAAGATGTTCCTTTCTTTTGAATGTCTGGCCGCATTCATCACACGAGTTGGTAATGCCATGATGTACTGATTTGACATGATAATTTAAATTACTCTTAGATGAGAAATTTTTTTCGCATATTTTACATGTGTGAGTGACACCATTATGCACAAAATCGATATGATTTTGAAGATGTTCCTTTCTTTTGAATGTCTGGCCGCATTCATCACACGAGTTGGTAATGCAATGATGTACTGATTGGACATGCCTATCTAAATTACTTTTATTGGAGAAATTCTTTTCGCATATTTTACACGTGTGAGTGACACCGTTATGCACTATATCGATATGATTTTGAAGATGGTCCTTTCTTTTGAATGTCTTGCCGCATTCATCACACGAGTAGGTAATGCCATGATGTACTGATTTGACATGATAATTTAAATTGCTCTTAGATGAGAAATTTTTTTCGCATATTTTACATGTGTGAGTGACACCATTATGCACAAAATCGATATGATTTTGAAGATGTTCCTTTCTTTTGAATGTCTGGCCGCATTCATCACACGAGTAGGTAATGCAATGATGTACTGATTTGA
>NW_019640809.1:0-98601 GCF_000599845.2 Trichogramma pretiosum
AAATTGGTACATTCATTAAGAAAATAAAACATATTCTTTTGTTTTGTAAGTTAATCAATACATAAACGCTTTTTTATTAAAGATCATATAATTTAAGAATAAGTCGACGTGCCAGTGCTGAAAGATGCCACTTCGCGTATTTTAGTATTTTAGCTTCCCCAAATTGACTTCGTTAATGAAAAAAAAACCACAAGACTTTTTTTCTGTGTTTATTTCGCAAAATTTCCAAGTGTTTCCATACTTTTACCCCGTATACATCGTTCACCGAAACTCTGGCTTCAAAGTAATAAAACATAGTGGCTCTCACTCATTTCTTTGTCTATCTATTGTGTACTTGCTTCGTGGCCCTATAAGGTTATAACTCCGACCCCATCAGTAAAGAAATCAAATTAAATTACTTCTTTTTCCACCAGTAGTTCGCTCCGAGTTATGCAGTTTATGTTTATCGTGAGCGATGCGCCATATCGATGTGAGCTCTGAGATTTTTTTTCTGTCCAAATGTCTTGCCGCATGTCTCGCATGAATGTATGATACCACTATGCGACGATTTGACATGCTTACGGAGTTGAGTTTGATATTTAAATTTTTTTCCACAGAAATCACATGGATGGGTGATTCCATTGTGCTCCGCATCGATATGGGCTTTAAGACTTCTTTTCGCAGTAAATTTCTTTGTGCACATATCACATGCATGCCTGACACCATTATGCTCCGATGCGATATGTATTTTGAGAGAACTATTTTGTGTAAACTTCTTTCCACAAACATCACATGCATGTCTGACTCGCTTGTGCACCGAATCGATGTGCCTTTTTAGGCTACCCTTGTCTGAGAATGTCTTTGGGCATTTATTACAAGGATGCATAATTTTATGATGTATCGATTCGACGTGGCTTTTGAGATTATCTTTCCGAGTGAATGTCTTCCCACAAATATCACACGCATGTGAAACACCATTATGCACTGAATCACTGTGTATTTTAAGATTACTTTTATTTGAGAATGTCTTTAGGCATATATCGCATGAATGCGTGATTTTACGATGCACCGAATCGATGTGCCTATTGAGATGACCTCTTAGTTTGAACACTTTTCCGCAAGTATCACATGCAGGTATGATATTGCCATAACGGACTGATTCAGTCTGAGTTTTGAGCATATGTTTAGAGTTCATCTCCTTTGAAACAGTTCCTTTTTCATTTTTCTCGCTGAGTCCACATCCTAAATTCAAATAACTTTCTTTTTCGCTAAAAATTTCTTTCTTCACTGTCCCGACAATTTCTAGTTTAATCTTGCTTCCGGTTTTATAATCATCACTATGCTGCCCGTGATTTGGAGAGAAATCTTCAATTTTGGCCAATAAATTGGGCTTCATGTCTGTATATTCCAACTCGATTTGTACGTCGCCAAGTTTATTTTCGTGATTTTCGTCACATTCTTGAAGAAGCTCTTGGGTCTGAAAAAAAATTAAAATTATTAGGAAAGATTCATTAATGATAGTCGACATTGATTATCAACACTTACTGAATTTTCTTGCCAAAAACTTTCGTACTTAATATTTTGAGTAACTGTAGATGTAATGTCAGTTATTTCATAATCATTATCATCATTGAAAGGTTCATCAAGAGGCTCATCTTTCACTCTGAAATAGATTTAATTAGATTAATTATTTTTTTATGAGAATTTCGTAATGTCATTTTGTAACCGTTCGCCCTCGGGATGCAGACGAATGATCCGGCGAAATCTTGCGTTGCTGTAAACGGAATAAACGGGGTGTCGAAATAACTTACTCGATCATTTAACAAGGCAAAAATATAACAAGGCTTAATTTATTATTAGAAAAGGCGCCAGTCACGAGTGTGACGCCTGATTATATATATTACATTCAATGAATCGACAATGAGTTATCGGGTTCCAACACGCAATTGACATATAAGTTTACTCCGGTACAATATACACACGCGATTAGGCCACCTCGGCTAGAGCGGCAGATACGACGGTCGTGAGTTTGGGCTAGGCGGGGACAAGACCGAGAGAGATCGAGCGTAACGAACAGAGATAGTTATAGCGCATTACGCGAGAGAGATATAGGCGACTTACATTCGTTGACTCTATGGTTTATTGGTGGTTGATTGGGCCTGACGAAGACTGCGAAAATAGCGAGGGCAGACGAGAAGGTAGCCAGATGTTGATGCTCTCCAGGATGGCAGACTCACTCTCACACACGCTGGCCATCGCAGGTCCCACACGAGAGGGGTCGGTAGCTCGAAGCTATTTCACGCGAGGTCCAACACAGAGTGTTCGCTTCATCAACTCCTCGTCGGCTCGTCAGTCATCATAGGCCTCCCTTTCCACTTGACAGGCTTTCGTCTGCTCATAAGGCAGTACGCGCAAGACCCTTCTACGCACTTAGCGTTGATCACGGCTCTCTCTCTCTCTCTGCAAACTCGGCGCTTATCGATAAATTGGCGCCGATCCGCAATACCAATAGGCTCGCTTATTTCCAAGCTCTCTCTCGGGCGGAAGGAATTTTAGGATATATTATACAAGGAAGGAGTACCGTCGGACCCTGTGCTGGACTACTTCCTTACAATTTTTATAAAAGAAAAATTACCTGGCGGTAGGATTTAATACATTGCTCGATTCCATCTTACTCGATGGAAATGTTATTTGCGACTTACTGTGTTAATACTTTCGTTACGAGCCGAACTAGCTCAAACTTACTTCAATAATATTTACTTATTATGATGTGGAAATTGAAAGTAATGTAAACGAAGCAACATTAGTTTCAATATTAAACAAATTACGTTATCGATCTACCTCATTCATAATAATCACTTTTCTGAAAATAATCATTATATCACTAAGAAATTAAAAAATTAACTAAAACAGCTGCAAGAGATGTGAAACATTTTTATCAATTAATTAAAGAATTAAACATTCAAAGACAAATAAAATAAAAAAAAGAAAATTAATCGATCAAATAATTCATTTGAATTATAATGTAGGCGGATCGTCGCGGTCGCGATTACTCGACAATTTTACTCGCCGACGAAAAATAATAGATTATTCGCCGCTTCCCATCTAAATAATACTCGGTATAATGCGAGATTATTTTCCCCGAGATATTTTAACTATTTTCATTACCTTATGTAAATGCTCAATCGATTGATGGTGCGTGGAAGAAAAAAACATGTATTTTCTTGTCAATGAAATTTTTTTCAGTGCGCTGAACTGAACCAGGGTAAAATTGTAACTCACAAAAATAAGTCGAGGAAATAAATGTCGGTCCGATAGCAGAGCGATGGTGCAAATATTATCGTTGTTCAGTTGTCATTTTGATTAAAACTAAAATTTCTGAGAATCAAAACACTTCCAGTTACTCTATATTTATGCCGTGGTAGTTTTCGATTTTTTTATTATTATTATTCGTGTAAACCGTTAATTTATTTCAGAGATTGGGATTTTCTCAAAACAATAATCGATGCCGCGTCGTTATGAATTTTTTAGCTCGTGGCATTCAATCATCGGTCGATTGAGTTGCTCGGTCAAACGACGACGCAATGCAGTATAGGCGACGTTTATGATGTACATCGATTAACGATTAGAAAGCTTATGAAAGTAGCCATGTGCCACTTGCTGCAGCTATTATACATACTTCCGGCTACTACGACTGCTACAACTGCCGTTACTCTCGAACTACAACTTGGCTTTCTCTGTCTCTAATGATTCGACCATGTGTTTTTTACTCACTAAAACGTGGAGATCAGTATACGTTCGAACGCGGCAGTGTGAACAACGAGAAATAAACGCAGCGACTGCGCCTCAAGTGACTTGTGTAGAAAAAAGAAATGAATTTTGTTACATCGCGACTGTTCAAAAAGCGAATGCGAGTGCGAACAATTGCCGAGAACGTTGATTTAGAAAAAGTAAAGTGCTTGCGAGAGAAGGTCAATTGGGAGGTCGAGACGGAGCGACGTGAGTTTCTCCGTCGACTGCGCCCTTTGATCGAAAACTGGAAGGGCCAACTTCCCAACCTTTCGAAGGTATTTCAATCCGAAGAAATCAGGCGTCTTATCTGGGATTCGGCGAAAGGCCTTCTCTTCGCCGGATACGATGATCGCGGCGAGGAATATCTGCGATTCATCGTGTTCGTGATCCGAGCCGGCATTAACGAAAGCAACCTCGAACTCGACGAGGTCGCATTGCTGCAACGTTTAGCTAGATCTTGTTTCATGGCTCAGTCTGAATATCGCCTGCAGCCTCACGACGTTCCTTGTTGGCTGATTTTCGAAGTATACGCGAAATTCGATGCGAATTACTTCGACGAGGAGACCCGTCCGGAGCATTTCCACATGGCCTGCAAATTCGCCGGTCACGACGCGGTGGAGAAATTCCTCGAACTCGGCATGGATCCCAATCTCCGACAGAGAGAAACGGGCGACACGCCGCTACTCTTGGCTTCGTTGGCCGAAGACGACGATTCACGAACGATCGAGCTGCTGCTGAGAAACGGCGCCGATCCGAATGCAGCCGATCGAGGCGGATCGACGCCTCTTCACAGGTTGTGCTATTACGGTAGCCCCGACAGGATCGAGAGGTTCTTGAAGGTCTGCGACGAAGTCGGGCAGCAGGTGCACATCGATGCCCGGGACGAAGAGGGTTGGACGCCGCTGCACTTGGCTCTGGAGTTGCGCCGAAAGGAGGCGTTCGAATTGCTGCTGAGATGTGGCGCCAGTCCGAATCTAATCGACAATGACGGAAGGACACCTCTTCACGTTATCTGCAAAAGTGACCGCCACGATGAATTCGCCCGGATCTTGTTTGAGATCTGCGACGACATCCATCAGACGGTCCAGATCAATGCCCGAGATAATGACGGTAAGACACCATTGCAGTTCGCCGTGGCGAATCTATCGCCAGAAATCACCGATATGCTCTTGAATCGTGGCGCAGATATGTCCAACTGCTTTTTTCCGACTTCAATTGATACGAATCTCCTAAAAAATTCACTGTTTGACTTGAAAATGAGATTAGCTTCCGGTGCTTTGGCCGTTGCTGAACATCTCGAGGCAAGAGGATATCGCTTCAGCCGAAGCGACGCCCTGACGATCATGAAACTCTTTGCTAAACACGATTTGTTCGAAAAGTCGTCGAATCTTGAAGAATCTCTTCGTGATGATCAGGAGTTCACAAACGAAGCCAAAGAGATAATAATCGTTCCGAGTCTGTCGCTCTACGATCTGATCCACTTAGGACCCAAAGAGGAGGAAGAGCTACTCACGTATACAGACTACTTCGTGCTCTTGCTTGGCAATAAATTGTGGAGGATCCCAGAAAGACACCAAGAGAATTGTATTTTGCATCTGTGCGAAAAACTATCGAGAGGATTTTTTCGACGTTGGGCCCTGGACCCGTTCTTCGAGTTGATTCACAAACGTCTGCCTATCGAGTGCTGCGAGATGGTCCTGGAGAAGCTGAACAACCAAGATTTGTGCAATATCTGCTTGGCGGCTCCAGGCCAAACCTCGTCATAACGATAAATGTATTTCCAGTACTGTATTTATGTTCTTGTATTATTCATTATTCCATAGAGCAAAATTGAGAATTATTTTCAAAATATGCTCCATTGTAATATTATTTGATTTTGGATTTAGCAAAAATAAATAAAGACGATACCTAGGCCACAATTCTCATCGGCCAAGCACAGATAATGTATATGTTCGTAACTTTTTTTCCAGGCTGATTTTAGAAACACAGATCTGCGGAGCCTTCCCTATTGTTGCTGTGAACGACTGCGCCACATTTCAGCCGATTTCATCGGATAATTTTCCGGGAAAACAGGATCAAAGTCTTTTATCCTGAAAACAGTAATCAAAAATTTTGATCCTGTTTTCCGAAAAAACTACCCGATGAAATGGGATGAAATTTGGTGCAATTATTCACAGCTACGGAGGGCTCCACAATGCCGTTTTTCGAAAATCGGTCTAGTAAAAAAGTTATTTCAATTTACATTTTTAATGCTCGGTCGATCGAAATCGGGGCTTCGGCATCACCTTAAAGGAAATGAAAATTTTTTTCTATTTCATGTGTACAAAAGTTTAATCAATAAAATCGAATTTTCTCATAATTACATCTTCTATTTATTTAAAATTATTATTTGGTAACACTATCGTGATCTGCGCTTGTCTCATTCTGGTCTGCAAAGCCAGCTATGGCAATCAATAAAATTAAATTTAAATTAAAATACATTTCTTTTAATTTTATTACAAAATTCAACTCAAATAATTAAGCAATTTCAAGTACATTTTAAATTCGAATAAATTTTAATTTCGAATTAGTTCAAAATTGATGTCGAATTCACTGGAACTACTTGTATAGTATTCATTTCGATTTTTATAAGAATGAAAGAACGACTCGAAAGTGCTGTATACCGTTAGAGAATCAGCTTTACAGAGTTTAAAAAATGCAATGAAATAAGGGAAAGTAAAGTCCTTTTCAAAAATTGAATGAAAATTCTTTAATTAATTGATTAAGACTTTTCACATCTTGCAGATGTTCAGAAATAGCTGATTTTTTTCATTCGTATCTTTATGACTTTTTTTTAATTTTTATATAGTAGTCTTCGCTTTAATGGTGCGCGGGGACACCCTCTTGCAATCGACGTAAACATCGTTACTGTTTACGTCGCGCAATTTCGTCAAGTGTTACTGTGTACACGGTTGATTCTCTTGATGTAGAAATCGTGAAACTGAATATGAAGCATGACTCTGAATTTTTTTAAGGGATGCCTTTTCTTTAAAAAAAAATATCTGATTTTCTACTTCGACATATATTTTTTAGTGAAATTGGGGAAAAGCTCAGCTGGAGAGGACTTTAGGAGAGAGCCTAAAGGCATATTATAGAGGCAGAAAAAACATAACACCGAGAATTTCATCGTATAATTAATAAAAATTATTAATTCAGTCATCTGAAGAGATCCTTTCGATCGTACATTTGAATTTGTGACTTGATTGAACATAAATTGAATACATATATTAGGTCTGATTGCGTGGGTGATGTGCCACATCGATGTGAGCTCTGAGACTTCTTTTCTTTCCGAATGTCTTGCCGCAGGTCTCGCATGAATGTATGATATCACTATGCGAAAATTTGACGTGCTTGTTGAGTTGAGTTTGGTATTTAAATTTTTTTTCACAGAAATCACATGGATGGGTGATTCCATTGTGCTCAGCATCGATATGGGTTTTCAGACTACTTTTCGCAGTAAATTTCTTTGTGCACATATCATAAGGATGGGTGATTCCATTGTGCTCAGCTTCGATATGGGTTTTGAGATTAATTTTTTGTGTGAATTTATTTCCGCATATATTACATGCGTGAGTAATATTATTATGCATTGCATCGATGTGGACTTTGAGTTGACTATTCTGTATGTATGTCTTTCCACATACGTCACATGCGAAGCCGATTCCATTGTGCACAGCATCGATATGGTTTTGGAGATAATACTTTGTTGTGAATGTTTTTTCACAAATATCGCATGCATGTCTGACACTATTATGCACCGATTCTATGTGGATTTTGAGATGATCTTTTCGAGTAAATGTCTTTCCACAAATATCACATGCATGCCTTATTTTACGATGCACCGAATCAATGTGCTTTCTGAGATTACTCCTGTTTGAGAATGTCTTTTGGCATACATCGCAAGCGTGCCTTATTTTACGATGCACCGAATCCATGTGTCTTTTGAGATTACCCTTGTCTGATAATGTTTTTTGGCATATATCGCATGCATTATTAATACCACTTTGCACTATACCCACGTGTGCTTTGAGACTCCTCTTATAGTTCGACTCTTTTGAAACACTTCCTGTTTCATTTTGCTCGCTGAGTCCACGTCCGAAATTCAAATCAGTTTCTTCTTCGCTTAAAATTTCTTTCTTCACTGTCGCGACAGTTTCTAGTTTTATTTTGCTTCCAGTTTTATACTCATCGCTATCCGGCCATTGATTTGGAGAATAATCTTCAATTTTCGCAACTGCCAATAAATTGGGCTTCATGTCTGTACATTCCATTTCGATTTCCAGGTCGTCAAGTTCATTTCCATGATTTCCGTCAAATTCTTGATGTATTTGATTCTAAAAAAATTTTAATTATGAAGAAAGTTTAAATAAACTACGATGGATGCAATAATTATCAACACATACTGAATTTTCTCGCCGAAACCTTTCGTATTTTATATTTTGAGTAACGGGTGTTGTGTCAATTATATCATTATTATCATTGAGATGATCGTCCCAAGGTTCTTTTTTCACTCTGAAATAGGTTTGATAAGATTACATGATTATGTTTAAATATTTTTATATTATCATACTCATAAAATAAAAATTACCTAAAGGTAGAATTGAATAGATTGCCCGATTCCATCTTACTCGATGAAAATATCATTTGCGACTTACTCTGTCAATACTAACGTTACGAGTCGAACTAGCTCAAAACTCACTTCAATAATATTTATGAATCATGATGTGGAAGTAGAAACTAATCGAAATGAAATCAACATTAGTGCCGAAATGAATCAACATAAGTTTCATTGCATGGAGCAAATTATGTTATCGATCTATCTGACGAATAACAATAATTTTTCTATAAATGATCATTATATCACTGCGAAATCAAAATTATAATAAAAAAATGATCTCGCGTCTCAAAAATGTCCTTGCCAACGAGAATAATTCATTACGCGTCTAAATACCGAGTTGTTTCACGTGCAAAGAAAGGATAATTGGTATTACTTTACATGATCGCCCCGCAGAGCCGACAGATGGTACCTGTCCGCGTGGATGGACTCGACGCCCCGGGCCTATCACGGGGTCTGCAGCCTCGACCGGCTCATCTACATAATCGGCGGCTACGACGGCCACAATTACTTCCACACGGTGCGCAGCTTCGACCCGGTGAGCAAGGAGTGGCGCGAGCGGGCCTGCATGTATCACGCCAGGTGCTACGTCAGCACGTGCGTTCACGGTATAAAGCGCCAAAAAAGAAAAAAAAAAAAAGAAAAGAAAATCCGACAGCTTCTCTCTATCGCCGTTACTTTTTCGCTTCGCAGACGGAAAGATCTACGCTCTGGGCGGCAACAGCGGCATGACCCGACTGTCCTCGTGCGAGCGCTACGANAAATTCGAATAAATTTTAATTTCGAATTCGTTCAAAATTGATGTCGAATTCACTGGAACTACTTGTATAGTATTCATTTCGATTTTTATAAGAATGAAAGAACGACTCGAAAGTGCTGTATATCATTAGAGAATCAGCTTTACAGAGTTTAAAAAATGCAATGAAATAAGGGAAAGAAAAGTCCTTTTCAAAAATTGAATGAAAATTCTTTAATTGATTAATTAAGACGTTTCACATCTTGCAGATGTTCAGAAATAGCTAATTTTTTTCATTCGTATCTTTATGAATTTTTTCTAATTTTTATATAGTAGTGTTCGCTTTAATGGTGCGCGGGGACGCCCTCTTGCAATCGACGTAAACATCGTTGCTGTTTACGTCGCGCGATTTTGTCAAGTGTTACTGTGTACGCGGTTGATTCTCTTGATGTACAGAAATTGTGAAACCGAAAACGGAGATATAAGTCTGAATTTTTTTAAGGGGTGCATTTTCTTAAATAAAGAATATCTGATTTTCTACTTCGACATTTATTTTTTAGTGAAATTGGGGAAAAACTCGGCTAAAGAGGACTTTAGGAGAGAGCCTAAAGACATATTATAGAGTCAGAAAAAACATAACACCGAGAATTTCATCGTACAATTAATAAAAATTATTAATTCAGTCGTCTGAAGAGATACACTTGATCTTAAATTCTAATTTGTAACTTAATTGAACATAAATTTAATACATTTATTAGGTCTGATTGCGTGAGCGATGCGCCACATCGATGTGAGCTCTGAGACTTCTTTTCTTTCCAAATGTCTTGCCGCATGTCTCGCATGAATGTATGATACCACTATGCGAGGATTTGACATGCCTATTGAGTTGAGTTTGGTATTTATATTTTTTTTCACATAAATCACATGAATAGGTGATTCCATTGTGCTCAGCATCGATATGGGCTTTCAGACTACTTTTCGCAGTAAATTTCTTTGTGCACATATCACATGGATGGGTAATTCCATTGTGCTCCGCATCCATATGCCTTTTGAGATTATATTTTAGTGTGAATCTATTTCCGCACACTTCACATGCGAAGTCAATTCCATTGTGCACAGCATCGATATGGTTTTGGAGATAATACTTTGATGTGAACTTCTTTTTGCAAATATCGCATGCATGTCTGACACTATTATGCATCGCATCGATGTGTTTTTGACGATTACCCTTGTCTGAGAATGTCTTTTGGCATTTATCACACGGATGCGTAATTTTATGATGTATTGAATCGATGTGTTTCTTGAGACAACTCTTGTCTGTGTATGTCTTCGGGCATATATTACACGCATGTGAAATACCATCATGCACCGACTCTATGTGATTTTTGAGAGTACTCTTCTTTGAGAATGTCTTTGGACATTTATTACAAGGATGCGTAATTTTATGATGTATCGATTCGATATGGATTTTGATATGACCCTTCTGTGTGAATGTCTTTTCGCAAATATCACATGTATGCCTTATTTTACGATGCACCGAATGGATGTGTCTATTGAGATGACCTCTTAGTTTGAACACTTTTCCGCAAATATCACATGCAGGTGTAATATTGCCATTACGGGCCGATTCAGTGTGAGTTTTTAGCCAATGATTATATTTAATCTCTTTTGAAACACTTCCTGTTTCATTTTTCTCGCTCAGTCCACGTCCGAAATTCAAATCAGTTTCTTCTTCGCTTAAAATTTCTTTCTTCACTGTTGCGACAGTTTCTAGTTTTATTTTGCTTCCAGTTTTATACTCATCGCTATCCGGCCATTGATCTGGAGAATAATCTTCAATTTTTGCAACTGCCAATAAATTGGGCTTCATGTCTGTACATTCCATTTCGATTTCCAGGTCGTCAAGTTCATTTCCATGATTTCCGTCAAATTCTTGATGTATTTGATTCTAAAAAAATTTTAATTATGAAGAAAGTTTAAATAAACTATGATGGATGCAATAATTATCAAGACATACTGAATTTTCTCGCCGAAACCTTTCGTATTTTATATTTTGAGTAACGGGTGTTGTGTCAATTACATCATTAATATCATCGAGATGATCATCCCAAGGTTCTTTTTTCACTCTGAAATAGGTTTGATAAGATTACATGATTATGTTTAAATATTTTTATATTATCATACTCATAAAATAAAAATTACCTAACGGTAGAATCGAATAGATTGCCCGATTCCATCTTACTTGATGGAAATATCATTTGCGACTTACTGTCAATACTAACGTTACGAGTCGAACTAGCTCAAAGCTCACTTCAATAATATTTACGAATCATGATGTGGAAGTAGAAACTAATCGAAATAAAATCAACATTAGTGCCGAAATGAATCAACATAAGTTTCATTGCATGGAACAAATTATGTTATCGATCTATCTGACGAATAACAATAATTTTTCTATAAATGATCATTATATCACTGCGAAATCAAAATTATAATAAAAAAATGATCTCGCGTCTCAAAAATGTCCCTGCCAACGAGAATAATTCATTACGCGTCTAAATACCGAGTTGTTTCACGTGCAAAGAAAGGATAATTGGTATTACTTTACATGATCGCCCGCAGAGCCGACAGATGGTACCTGTCCGCGTGGATGGACTCGACGCCCCGGGCCTATCACGGGGTCTGCAGCCTCGACCGGCTCATCTACATAATCGGCGGCTACGACGGCCACAATTACTTCCACACGGTGCGCAGCTTCGACCCGGTGAGCAAGGAGTGGCGCGAGCGGGCCTGCATGTATCACGCCAGGTGCTACGTCAGCACGTGCGTTCACGGTATAAAGCGCCAAAAAAGAAAAAAAAAAAAAGAAAAGAAAATCCGACAGCTTCTCTCTATCGCCGTTACTTTTTCGCTTCGCAGACGGAAAGATCTACGCTCTGGGCGGCAACAGCGGCATGACCCGACTGTCCTCGTGCGAGCGCTACGACCCGGCGGCCAATCAGTGGCAGCTCATAGCCCCGATGAACTGGCCGCGCTCCGACGCCTCGGCAGCGGCCCTCGACGACAAGATCTACATCGTCGGTGGCTTCGACGGCCAGCTCGTGCTCGACTACGTCGAGGTCTACGACTGCGCCCAGAACCAGTGGTCCTATCTGGCCTTCATGAGCCAGCCCCGGTCGGGCGTGAGCCTCGTCGCCTTCAGGGGCTGCCTCTACGCCCTCGGCGGCTTCAACGGCGTCGATCGGCTCAGCTCCTGCGAGAGATACGATCCCGAGAGCAGTGGCAACGCGACTTGGCAGCCGTGCGGCGCGATGCTGGACGCGCGCAGCAACTTCGCCACGGCGGTGCTGGACGGCCGACTGTACGCGGTGGGCGGCTTCGACGGCAGCCTGCCCGTGCCCAGCTGCGAGTGCTACGAGCCCGAGACCGACTCGTGGCGCGCCTCGGCCCCCATGAATCTCAGCCGATCGGCGCTGGGCGCCTGCGTGCTGGCGGGCCTGCCCAACGCCCGCGAGTACTCGTTTCATCGGGAGGAGGGTAGGAGGGACGACGGCGCCGAGGATAATACGAGCAACGATCGGCCGAGACAGCAGCAGCAGAGCAACGGCATCGGTGGCAACGTGATCGGTTGAGGGAGAGAGAGAGAGAGAGACGATTTTCTTGAACATTATGACTGATTTTTAACGAGGAAACCGAGATCTCTTTTCCTGTCGACTCTGTTGCTTTTTTTTTTGCCGCCAGTCGCCGGTAATATTTTAAGCTTTTTTGCGACTTTTTATACTCATCAGCCTTTTTTTAAATATTGCATTATTACCGGGCGACTGCGCAAGAGTACATATTTTATTTTATTTTAACGTAATTTTAGATTTTTTCTTTTTAGAGAGCCACGTGTATTTTTAATAACGATGAGAATTATTGTTGACGATCGGTGATTTCAGATTTTAACGTCATAAACGAATCATGGTTGATTTATTTATTTTTAAGATTTACTATCATCGATAAGCAAAAAAAAAAAAGAAAGAATAAATCATTTGGGATATGGAAACAAAAAGAACAAATACATGCATCTTTGATAATAATGTTATTACTACCAATTATCGTTCTACAGCAATGATATGAAGAAAAATTTCTTAGCATACACAATCTTGTAGATTTTTTGGAGCTTTTTTAGAGCTTTATCAATTCACAGATCGTCTAATATTACGATATTTTTACTGAACTTGTGAATTCGGTAGGTTAACCGCCAAGCAAATGCGCCACAAATATTTGTTACTTGGCTACCGGATCGTCTCGTAACACTTGATTGGCTGCCGATGGCACCTCAGCTACGCAAGAGGATTCAGTCATTATAATTTATGCAAGAAATCATTCAGAATCATGCGGTCCAAAATTATCCTTAGTAAATCCCGCAGAATGACCCTTGGGATTTTCTGTGTAATTTTCTTTGGGGAATTTTTGCCGAATCTTTTTCACACAACTTTTTCCTACGGGTTCATACATTATTAGTTTAATTATATTATTTCATTTACATTAATTAATAAATATTTAATTTACTCATATAGAGTGGAGGATTTTCGTTTATTATTCATTCAATTAAAGTTTTTAATTTTTGTCGAGTCATTAATTTGTACGCATTAGATATATGAGATCATTTTCTTTGTTCTAAAACGATTCAGATACACGGTATTCTTCACACATGACATTATTTCATGATCGTTTATAATTGTGACACAACACCCTTGTGTATGCTATGAACAAGCGTACTCAAAGCCCGATATACTTCGGTATAAGTATGTGCTCCTTTCATTTTTTGTCAGACAAAAATATTTTTTTTCAAAAGTTTTAAAGTCGTAAAACATGCAATGCCTACAAAACGCTCACATATCGTACCAGAGGCGCAAGTGACTTTTCCTTTTACGAGTGTCCAATTTTTTATGCCTTCAAGCGTCACGAGCTCTGATAGGTATACCGTCAGAGCTTGAAAATTTGAATCTCAATCAATCGAATTTTTTTCAAGATCATCTATATTTTAGCTGTAAATCACTTTATCTACTTTGTAGATTCAAGATTCAAGTACTACTGATAAAAATTGATCAATAATATCTTATATTTGTTTGATCTTCTTCTTTTTTTTCATCAGCCAGAAATATTATTTTTTCCGATCATATACAAAAGTTTTAAAATCGTAAAACTTACAATGCCTACAAAGCAACGATCGGCCGAGACAGCAGCAGAGCAACGGCATCGGTGGCAACGTGATCGGTTGAGGGAGAGAGACAGAGACGATTTTCTTGAACATTATGACTGATTTTTAGCGAAAAACCGAGATCTCTTTTTCTGTCGACTCTGTTGGTTTTTTTTTTGACGGCAGTCGCCGGTAATATTTTAAGCTTTTTTGCGACTTTTTATACTCATCAGCCTTTTTTTAAATCTTGCATTATTACCGGGCGACGGCGCAAGAGTACATATTTTATTTTATCTTAACGTAATTTTAGATTTTTTTTTTAGAGAGCCACGTGTATTTTTGATGTGAAACATCTATATTTTAATAACGATGAGAGTTATTGTTGACGATCGGTGATTTCAGATTTTAACGTTATAAACGAATCATGGTTGATTTATTTATTTTTAAGATTTACCATCATCGATAAGCAAAAAAAAAGAATGAATAAATCATTTGGGATATGGAAACGAAAGGAACAAATACATGCGTCTTTGATAATAATGTTATTACTAGATGATAGTTTTACAGCAATGATATAGAGAACTTTTTTGGAACTTTTTTAGAGCTTTTTCGATTCACAGATCTTATTTCATTACGATATTTTTTAAATGTCCTTGTGAACTTGGCAATGTAGCCGCCAAGCAGATGTGCCATACGGCTTTGTTAACCAGCGCGTATCGCCGAAAAAATTCTCTCGATAGGTTCTCGCTAAGCCCGATATACTTTAATATAGGCATGTGCTCTATTCATTTTTCGTCAGACAGAAATATTTTTTCTTCAAAAATTTTAAAGTCGTAAAACTTGAAATGCCTACAAAACGCTTCCGTGTCGTGCCAGGTACAGCTGGTGACTTTTCCTTTTGTAACTGTCAATGTTTTATGACTCTAAGCATCACGAGTTGTGATAGGTATGCAAAGCTTGACAATGCGAATATATAAAGAAATGGGAAACAAAATCTTACTCAAAAACTCTTAAACGAAATGTTTATTCAAATATTCTGTTTTTTGATAAGACGAGAATGATGAAGGGAAGATGTCAGTACAAACAAAAAGATTAAAATCGAGGAAAAATATAATAAATCAAAAGATGCGATTGCTCCTAGTAATATTTAATAAATAAAGATTACAATTAAATGAAAATTATTCATATATAATATTAAATAAATATTTAGGTAGAGTCAGTACAAGAAGTATTCAAAATTTTCAATAAGACTTTTATGTTTTATAAATGTTTACTCCCAACTCGATAGTTAACAAGAAAACAATTCATTTTTTTTAACATCGCAGAAAATGTTAGTATTTATTGTGTAAGTACAAAGAGAACACATTCGAAATTATATGGCAATTAATTGTTTTTGAATTATCACGATTTTGCTGGAGTAGGGAATTGTTCAACGCATTAACCAAAAATCGTGCAAACGATAGGCTTTAAAACGGCGAAATCCGAGTATTTTACCACATTTCTCCTAGTTATAGACTTGGGGAATTTCGGGCAAGTAACGCCGCAAAATAAAATCATTTTAATAATTTCATACGACATATTGTAAAACCAACACCATGCGTATTGTGCTAATTTTTTCTACCTTTTTGCTGAGTTTATTCAGTCACCAACGTGTTCATTCCTTAGCGAATAACGAATTGTCCGAAGAAATATTGGATGGATTCAGCCTTGGCCAAGAGGAATTTGACGAACTTGAAAAAAATGGTGATTTACATCAAAACCTGGTACTGCTCATAGCAAGCTCTAGAGCGAGAGAGGACTTTTTCAGTGATCACGCCTCCGAAACCATCGACTTGACCAGCAATTCAGTGATTCTGCCGCGTTTGATGCTGAATACTCGAACGAAAACCGAGTTTTTGGACTTTTCTATCGTGAACGAGGAAATCAAATCAGCCCAGCGTATACCAAGAATTTATTTTACCAGCAAGATTGTCAACTTGGTAAGTGCAGTAAAGCTGCTTCTTCTCGTTGATTTTCCCTCGTTCCATAAGCAGATCGACGCTCTCTTGGAAAAAGCCGCAGAATCCATCGAGGACGCAAAAAAATTTCTGGGCAGCATCGGTCTCATCGTCACTCAAGTACAGAACGAGCAGCAAATTCAAAAAGTTAAGGATCATTTGAAAAACCTGCTCAGCTCACCTAACAGATCGAACAAAATTGCCTCGATCATCGATGCGTTACACATCGAATACGAGGGAAAAGACGATTGGAATAGATTGGGATTCGTCGAGAGTCCAAGTGGTAGCTCTTTGAAGAGTTACAAAATGAAAGATCTGGAGCGCATGATCTACGAAACGATTCACTTTGCGAGTCTAGACGGCAATGATTTTATCTACGCGCCATGCCAGAATGAGCTGTCCATTTGCACCAGTCTGATCTACCCATTAAAGCGACATTTGTCCGAAAGTGTCAGAAAAATCGGGCAAGATATGATCCAATTTTATTTATCGGTTGAAAAGCAAAAGCATGACTTGAAAGAATTGTATTTCTACTTTTCACGCGTAAATAACAGTCTTTCCTCAGTGTTTATGCAACTATCGCGGAAAGGGATAAATTCTGGACAAATGATGGAACAAATCGTGAAATACTCAAGAGATGTAACGATCGATGTATCCAGCGAAAATCTCCAGTTATCCGTCAACTATGCGAAATATTTAGTTTTCCTCCAAAGACCCGATGTGTCATCAGACAATTCGTTAATTCTCAATCAATTACAGGCTGTAAAGGAGTACGTGGAATCATCAAAACAGTGGTACAAATTTATATTTAATTTAGATCGAAAATTTCTATCCGATTGGATAGTTCAGGAAGATATTAGTCCCTACAAAAATGCAACGTCGCAACTTCTAAAAGAAATAGAAGTGACCAAACATAATACAAATAATAACATTACCGAAAATTTAAATAACTTATTGAGCTCAATACCGGAAAGTTATTATGCCGCTGAGAGTCTCTTAGACGTAAAAGTAATTCATTTGGAATTGCCGAAATTAGAAGCATTAAAACAATTATTGTCTGCCAGGTTGATGCATAATGGTCCAAGCGTAAAGTGCGATACCAAATCCAAAAAATTAACAATTATCGGGTCGTTCATCAAATTGAGCGACGTACCCAAATCCAACTGCGACAATGTAAATTTCATAGAAATATTTGCTTTTAATACAATATTTTTTGATAACTCTACGGAAGTTGAGGGTAAAAATTTGCACTTAACGATCATAGCCCCATTTTGGGCTATAATCGAGCATAGGTCAATTTTAGGCCTATTCAGCATAAAAGAAGAAGCAAATTTCAGCGATTTATTCATAGGAGATGATGCACCGATTCATTTTCTGGGTATCGGCAGATTTTTTACGAGTACTTCCGATACCTACCGCAGATTCTTACCGAGTATTGATGATGATTTTTCACCAAGATCTTATGCTGACATCGACGAATTGGATTTGGAATTGTCATTATTAGTGGATGAGGATTTAACATCTATAAGGCTCTACCTATTTACTAAGAGTCCTGACAACTTTTCAGATACTGTAACGATCATTGGATTGGATGATTCGAAACCACAAATAATAGTCGAACTTCCAGGAGATGCGATCGTCGATATCAGTTACACTAATTCCAGCAAGACACGCAACTTGACCGATTTGAATAGCAAACGATGGGAATTACTGAAGCCAGCGACATTCGGTCATTCCATCAACAGCTACAAACGCTATCTCAGAGAATATCAGGTGGACAATATACGAGGGTCATTTTTGGAAGAATTCTCCAGGCTTTTAACTGATAATGAAGCTGTCATGGATTTTTATGACGTCGCGGGATTAATAGATGAATTCCAAGGACTCGAAGATCAATTCTGGCAGCTGAGCCCCAAGATGTCTCTATTGACAGCTTATCGATCCTTACTAAATCACATCTCGAAGTATGTAAAACGACTTGAAGATTTGAAGCAGCTGACCCAAGATAAAGTGAATGTGCTTCGGTACCTGTATACTGCTGCACTGAGTAAAATCGTCAATTTGGAAAATGATGTCAACTCTAATTTGGTTGTCGACTTAAATACCTTTTTTGAATCAATCAGAGACGACGTCGATGATTTACTAAAATTGAAAGATTCACAGATTATATATGGATATAAGAGGGATTACGTTCAAGAATTTGAGACGAAAATAAAAGAAGCTCAGCTTTACGTCACCGACGTCATAGCCCCAGAAATACATAACACTATTCAAAGATTGGACAAAAAAGTGCTCAAGTTGATTGATGAAACTGTCGCGCTTCAGAAAGTTGCCCGACAGAGAAAAGAGGAACTAATCGAGAAACAAAAAAGTTTAAATCGATCAATGATGTGGAGCGCATTATTCGGTATAGTAAAAATGGCGAGTACGGTCTTGACTTTCTTGGGTCCAATCGGAATGGCAGTAGGTGCGGGAATTAACGTAGTCACTTCTACGGCCGAATCTTTCCTCGACGATTCAGATGTCAATGAAAATGCTTTATACCAGTTGCCCGGAGCGGTGAAGCAATCACTGGAGCCACTGACAGATTATCTCAAAAACAAGAAGGATGTACTCGATAAAAAATTGGAAGATGCCCAAACTATGCTTAATGACTTTTCGAAACAAGAAAAGTTAGATCTCAAAGACGATTCAATTTCAAAGATCAAAAAAGAAATCAACGATGCTCGAGAGGAATTGCACAGAGAAATGGACAAAGGCAAGTCACTAGATGAAGCTTCCGTTGATAAAATGAATAACTTGTCGAAAAGGATTGAAGATTTATGCTCCGATCAGATAAAAGAATTGCAGGCAAAAAAGCCACGGGTTGAAAAAGTATTAAAAATAGTTGGCCGAGTTCGAAATACATTAAGCATTTTTCAGACATCGGTGACCACCGTCCAAAAAATTAGTTCGTATAAAAATAAAATTGATGTGGTTGGAAGCCAAATTAAAAGCGCAGATGAAGATATCCAAAAATTGAAGAGATATGAGAGCCAAATTTACAGCGTCATCGTTCCTGTTTGCAAAAAAATTCAAGACAGTGTCGATCAGGTGCAGGAGAAACTCAAAGGTAAATCGTCGGCAGGTCTCGTCGTCAGCCAGTGGCAGATCCAGAGCGTCTTGAAAAACGTTATGGAGCAGATCAAAGATATGACCAAAGGTTTCAAAGTGCAGGGAGAATTTTTAGGGATTTTCAAAAAGGTTGAAGAAGGTATAAACGTCATGGTGGAATTGTACAAAATCATGGACGAGTACCAATACAAGATCGGGCTCGGCAAGTTCATTGCCAACATCAACGCTCGTGGTTCCCAAGCAGTCGTTACGGGCAATAACAACCTCGACAAGGCAGTCAATGATTTGATGCTTGAGATCCAAAACAATGTTGTGATGCAGCATTATAAAGTAGCCACCAGTGCCGTTAAGCGCAACGTCTTTCCGTTTGCTCACGCCTTTTTCGGTTATTATAATTTACCAAATATTCTGAAGACTTCGAAACACAACGATGATATAATGACTTACTTTTCGAGCTTTCTTGACAAATTAAGAAATAAAATGTTGCAATACAAAGCCATAGTCTACGACCGCGATCAATTCGTGCTTCCAAATGTCGCTTTCCATGGCGAAGAAGGATGGTCGAAGCCATTCTATACGTGGAAACACAATGAGCACAAAAATAATATCAAAAAATTGTTGCACGGGCAGAAAGTGACGCTAAAAGCTGACATAGAGCACGGATTCGAAGGCAACGCCGTGAAATTCAATAAAATCGGTATCGACTTCACATCGCCAAATAAAACAGTCCAACTTAAATTACGCGAATTGTTGCAAGACTACAGAGTCATCATGATCCATTTGGGCCACTCATTTTACAGATGCGACAACAGAATATACATGATTCCGAATGCCAAGCAGACCATCGAATACTCGATGACTCAACATCGTGAAAGTCACGTCCCAGTTATCAAAAACATGGTTTATGAAAAAATAGCCAATAATACGCCTGTTCTTAGTCCGTATGCCACATGGCAGGTACAACTGATTCATCCCAGGAATCGGTTTCACGAGCTGTCGAAATACTCGAGCGAAATGATCGATTTGCTGCTCGTGGGTATGGGCCAATACGTCAAATTGAATCAGCCAGAATGGTGCAACGAACAGCTAGATAAATACTACGAACGGTCTGACAATTACGAACAGCTAGATAAATACTACGAACTATCTGACAATTACAAACAGCTAGATAAATACTACGAACTGTCTGAGAATTATGAAATCGACGACATCCACTTCGACTAAAAAATCTAGAGCTTGATGAAATTTCTTTAAAAACAATTTTTAAGAATAAATTATTTTGAAAAAAAGGAGAAGAAAGCTGTTCTACAAACATTTTATTGAAAATACTATGTTAAGGAGGTTCCCTCGGGTAACACGCTAGTCAATTGAGAGTTCGCGCAGTAACATGGGTTAAGTTAGCTGGCTTGTCGTCTGCTAGCCCTAAAACGAGCCGAAAAAGTCGTGTTTTCGCGTCTTTTATTAAAAAAATATTGAAAAAACAACAGGCTACCTCTACTTTGAGACACGGTTTTTGAAAGATAAGAACTTTCTCTACAATTTGTATATAATCATTCCTCTGCGAACTTTGATTTTTTTTCATAAATTGTAAATGTAGCTCAAAAGTTCATAAATTCCTATGTTGCCCATGTTAATTTTCGAAACTTTGATCGCGTTTTTCTCGAGATTTTGCCTGGCTTGGGCATATGAGGGTTATACCATTGGATTCGGGAGGTCAAAATCTATCGATATTGATATATGTACTTCTTGCGAACTTTGCAAGGGAACCTCCTTAAAGCAAATTTTCCTACGGTTTGTGGTAGAAGTAATTTTTTTGAGGTATTTTTTTTGTGCATTGATTTATTGAATAAAAATACTAATGTAATGAATAAATTGGTACATTCATTATGAAAATAAAACATATTCTTTTGTTTTGTAAGTTAATCAATACATAAACGCTTTTTTATTAAAGATCATATAATTTAAGAATAAGTCGACGTGCCAGTGCTGAAAGATGCCACTTCGCGTATTTTAGTATTTTAGCTTCCCCAAATTGACTTCGTTAATGAAAAAAAAACCACAAGACTTTTTTTCTGTGTTTATTTCGCAAAATTTCCAGGTGTTTCCATACTTTTACCCCGTATACATCGCTCACCGAAACTCTGGCTTCAAAGTAATAAAACATAGTGGCTCTTACTCATTTCTTTGTCTATCTATTGTGTACTTGCATCGTGGCCCTATAAGGTTATAACTCCGACCCCATCAGTAAAGAAATCAAATTAAATTACTTCTTTTTCCACCAGTAGTTCGCTCCGAGTTATGCAGTTTATGTCCCGCGATTTTATTGCGTATAACTGTATATGCGGTTAGTTTTCTTGATGTAGAAATCGTAAATTTGAAAACGAAGATATGACTCTAAATTTTGGAAGGGACACTTTTTCGCCAACGAAATATGTCTGATTTTTAATTTCGGTAAATAGTTTTCAATGAAATTGGAAAAGCTCGGCTATCGAGGACTTTAGGAAAGAGCCTATACACATTTTATAAAGGTAGAAAAAAAAGCAAATTACAGAGAAATTGATAATATAATTAATAAAAATTATTAATTCAGTCATCCGAAGAGATCCACACGCAACTGCAAATAAATTGGGCTTCATGTCTGTACATTCCAACCCGATTTGTACGTCGCCAAGTTCATTTTCGTGATTTTCGTCACATTCTTGAAGAAGCTCTTGGGTCTGAAAAAAAATAAAATTATTAGGAAAATTTTATTGATGATTATCGACACTTACTGAATTTTCTTGCCAAAGCCTTCCGTAATTAATATGTTGAATAACGGGTGTCGTGCCAATTATTTTATAATTGATTATATATTATTATCAATGAGAGGCTCATCACAAGGCTCTTTTATCACTAAGATTACATGATTATGTTTCAATATTTTTATATTTTGATACTCATGAAATAAAAATTACCTAACGGTAGGATTTAATACGTTGCTCGATTCCATCTCCTCGATGGAAATATCATTTGCGACTTACAATACTTACGTTACGAGTCGAAATAGAACTGAATTCAATAATATTTACTACTCTTGATATGTAAATTAAAAGTAATGGAAATGAAGCAACATTAGTTTCAACATTAAAGAAATTCGTTATTGATCTACCTCATGAATAACAATAATTTTTCTATAAATGATCACTAAGAAATGTTCCTAGCAACAACTATAATTCATTACACGTCCAATTATCGAATAATTTCACGTAAAAAAATGAAGAATAATTCGTGCTTAGGCGCATATCATTGTCACACAGAGTCGAGAGATGGTAAGTCTGTCCTCGTGGATGGACTCGACGCCACAAGCTTATCAAGGGGTCTGCAGCCTCGACCGGATCATCTGCCGAGGACTTTAGGAGAGAGCAACATTTTATATAGGTAGAAAAAAAACACATTACAGAGAAATTGATCATATAATTAATAAAAATTATTAATTCAGTCGTCTAAGGAGATCCACGTGATCGTACATTTGAATTTGTAACTTAATTGAACATAAACTTAATACATTTATTAGGTCTGATTGCGTGAGCGATGCGCCATATCGATGTGAGCTCTGAGATTTCTTTTCTGTCCAAATGTCTTGCCGCATGTCTCGCATGAATATACGATACCACTATGTGAGGATTTGACATGCTTACGGAGTTGAGTCTGATATTTAAATTTTTTTCCACAGAAATCACATGTGTGGGTGATTCCATTGTGCTCAGCATCGATATGGGCTTTCAGACTACTTTTCGCAGTAAATTTCTTTGTGCACATATCACATGCGAAGCCAATTCCATTGTGCACAGCGTCGATATGGTTTTGGAGATAATTCTTTGTTGTGAATGTCTTTTCACAAATATCGCATGCATGTCTGACACTATTATGAATCGAATCAATGTGTTTTTTTAGATAACCCTTATTTGAGAATGTCTTTTGGCAAATATAGCATGCATGACGGACTTGTTTGTGCACGAAATCAATGTGTTTTTTTAGATAACCCTTGCGTGGGAATGTCTTTTGGCAAATACCGCATGCATGTCTGACACCATTATGCACCGAATCGACGTGAGTTTTGACATAACCCTTTTCTGAAAATGTCTTTTGACATTTATTGCAAGAATACGTAATTTTATGATGTATCGATTCGACGTGGGTTTTGAGATAACTCTTGTGTGAGAATTTCTTTGGGCATTTATCGCACGGATATTTGACACCATTGTGCATCGAATCGATGTGATTTCTGAGACTTTTCTTCTCTGAGAACGTATTTTGGCATATGTCGCATGCATGTCTTATTTTACGATGCACCGAATCGATGTGGGTTTTTAGATAACCCTTATCTGAGAATGTCTTTTGGCATATATCGCATTCATATCTGACACTATTATGCACCGACTCGATGTGCTTTCTGAGATTACTCCTGTTTGAGAATGTCTTTTGACATACATCACATGGATGCATAATTTTATAATGCACCGAATCGATGTGATTTCTGAGACTTTTCTTCTCTGAGAACGTATTTTGGCATATATCGCATGCATGTCTTATTTTACGATGCACCAAGTTGATGTGCCTATTGAGATGACCTATTCGTTTGAACACTTTTCCGCAAATACCACATGAAGGTATGATATTGCCATTACGGGCTGATTCAGTCTGAGTTTTTAGCCTATGATTATAGTTAATCTCTTTTGAAACACTTCCTGTTTCATTTTTCTCGCAGAGTCCATAACCTAACTTCAAATCACTTTCTTTTTCGCTAAAAATTTCTTTCTTCACTGTCCCAACAGTTTCTGATTTAATTGTGCTTCCAGTTTTATAATCATCACTATACTGTCCGTGATTTGGAGAGAAATATTCAATTTTCGCCAATAAATTGGGCTTCATGTCTGTACATTCCAATTCGATTTGGATGTCGTCAAGTTCATTTTCATGATTTTTGTCAATTTCTCCAAGCATTTGGCCCTGAAAAAATTTAAATTATGAGAAAAGTTTTATGAAAAGTTTTATCGTGATAGTTGCACATAATTATCAACACATACTACATTTTCTCGCCAAAACCTTTCGTATTTAACATTTTGAGTAACGGGTGTAGGGTCAAATATTTTGTAATCATTATCATCATTGCAAGATTCATCAAGAGGCTCATCTTTCACTCTGAAATAGATTAAGTAAGATTAACTATTTTATTATGATAATTTCGTAATATAATTTTTATAAAAGAAAAATTACCTAACGGTAGGATTTAATACATTGCTCGGTTCCATCTTACTCGTTGGAAATCTGATTTGCGACTGACTCTTTCAATACTAACATTACGGGTCGAAGTAGTTTTAACTCAGTTTAATAATATTTACGAATCGTGATGTGGGAATTGAAACTAATCGAAATGAATCAACATTAGTTTCATAACATTGGACAAATTACGTTAGCGATGTAACTCATGAATAAACATCATTTCCCTATAAATAATATTTTATTTTCAAAGAAATTAAAAAAATATGAAAACGAGTTCATTGGAATAATTTCACGTAAAAAAGGAAGGAAGGATAATTCGTTAGTGTAAGAGATGGATTGGATGAGTTGATCATGGAATTGGCATTACGGTTCTTTATACTCCGAGTCACATCTTTAAGAAAGCCGAATACTACCTAATAAGCTGACAAATTTAGCTCGGCAACAATACGTTCCAAGTTCGGTGCAGCAGAGAGATCGAATCTCACAAGATTTGCCACAGGACGTTACTTTGCCGCTCATACCTCTGGCTATTTCCAGAGAGCCTGAATTAGACTCTCTTCCTCCGAGTCGCAAGCAGAGGCTGTAATGATAGTAATTCGCGTACGACCGATGGTGATAATAACGAAATTTGGGAGTTCCTTTTCGAAGAACCATGGGGACAATCCAACGCGGCGGTGAAAGAACTTGAAGGAGAATATATATGCCTTTAGTTAGGTCACCGGCTTTGCACCGAGAGATCGTATCATAACGAGAGAGTCGAGTCTGATCGCGACGATGTTTAATAAATTTGAGCAAAATATAATTCTCACAATAGTGGAGAGATAGCAAGTAACATCGAGTACGAAAGAACATCCGTAAAATTTGTTGAGGCTACCACTTCTCAAAAATAAAGAAACGAACGATATTATAAGATAAGTGCAGTCCTCTCGATTTCGGCAACTTTCCCTGCATTCGAAGTGTTACGTGGACGTTATTTATAACAGCGAAGTAACATAAATTTTTCATGGAATTAATAAAAATTATTAATTGAGTCGTCTGAAGAGATACAGTTGATCTAACATTTGAATTTGTAACTTAATTCAACATAAATTTTAAACAATTATTATCCCATACTGAGTGAGCAATGCGCCACATCGATGTATGCTTTGAGACAATTTATTATGTCAAACGAGATCAGATTGACATTTATATTTCTTTCGCAGAAATCACATGCAAGTCTGACACCATTATGCACAAAATCATGGTTGATTTATTATTATTTGTAAGATTTGAACAATTATTTTCAACATCTTTGATATTAATGTTATTACTATCATTTATAGTTTTACAGCGATGATATAAAGAGAAATTTCTTAGCATTCATAATCTTGTAGATTATTTGGAGCTTTTCTGCAGCTTTTTCAATTCACAGATCTTATGTTATTATAATATTTTTACTGTCCTTGTGAATTCGTCAGTGTAGCTGCCAAGCAAATATGTCATGAATCTTTGTTACTTAGCTGCCCGAGGATCGTCTCGGAGCACCTGATTGGCACCCGATGGCGCGTCAGTACTTCATGATCGTCAGGACGTCGTCTCGTTTCAGTTGGTATCCTCTTTTTTCGAGACTTTCGACCACGTCCGTAGCACCGGAAGCTCGGTAAAATGTCCTGAACGTATCGTCGTCGTCTTCCCAGAAAAATCTCGGCTCAAAGTAACTCTTATCGGGGAAAACGAAGTTGGACAGATCGGCCCAACAATCCAAGAGTACATCAAATTGCAGAGGTGTACGGTCCAAATTATCCCGCGCATCGTGCCGCACCTCTTGGCGCTTCTTGTCGCAGATCTCTCGAGGAACTGCTCCACCGCCCAATCGTCGCTGTGCCTCGTGGGCGCTTCACTTTTTCTACGTCGACTTTTCCAAGTTGCTCCTCGTCTTCGGAACCCGTCGAGCACCAGAGAACGAAGCATTCATCGTCGCTGGGCGAGGACATAATGCTTCTGAAATAAAATAGTTTTCCACGAAAATCTCGTGCTGCGATAGATCCGCGATCTTCCTCGGTTCGCGAGCTATTCTAGACAGCTGAACATGTTCAGGAGTGAAAGCAATTACTACAATTGATTGTAACGCCCGCTTCTTTGTGTCAAGTATTAAAGTTTTTTTTTTAATTCGAGTTCACCATTGATACAGTATTAGTTCTAAGTAATTCCTGTTTTACTGTATTATTATTATTTCTAATTATTCAGTTTTAGATTAAATAACAGTTTTTTCAGTTATTACAATTTTATAATTTTAACTTGAATATTATTTTCATTTACTTTATTTTATTATAAATTGTCAATGTAATCATTGAATTATGTAGATGTTTAATTTACTGATAATTGTATCTAACTCTCGAAACAAAAAAAGTGAAGGCTATTCGTTTATTGTTCTTTCAATTGGAGATTTAAATTTTTGTTGATTCTTTGAATTTGACCGTATAAGATGTAGTAGGTAGCTTTCTTCATTCTAAAACGATTCAGATAGATGATATTTGAAGTGTTTGGTAGCCTACGTGCAAGTTCCGCTTCAGAGCTGTAAATAATCTTTCCAGTCGAGTCTTCAAGCATAATATTATGAACTCGGTAAATAATATAATCTAAGCCCCGATGTACTTCGATAAGCATGTGCTCTTTTCACTTTCTGTCGAACTAAAAAATTTTTTTTTCAAGTTTTAAAGTCGTAAAACTTACGATGCCTGCAAAACACGTTTTATGCCAGATGCGCTAGCGACTTCTACTTCTCTATAACTGTCAAATTTTTATGACTCAAAGTATCACGAGTTTTGATAGGTGTACTGTCGAAGCTCGACATTTTGAATCATGATAATTCGATTTTTTCGTATAGATTCATGATCATCCATATTTTAGCGGCAGATCGATTTATCTACGTTCTGATTCAATTATTATTAATGAAATTGACTAGTAATAGATTACATTTGTTTACCTTTCTACTTTTTTTTATCAGACAGAAGTATTATTTCTTTCGATCTAGTCCGAAAGTTTTAAAATCGTAAAACTTACATAATGCTTAAAAAACGCTCACGTATCTTGTCAAATATTCCGCGTAAAAATAGTATATTTCTCAACGGGTGCACATATGGTTTTTTAGCAAAACGAGGGATTATAGCACGAGCCGAAGGCGAGTGCTGTAACGAGTTGTGTTAAATAGAGATAGTTATAGATTACTCATTAACGTACTCCTATCATTTCAAGACCTTGTATAGAAACACGTTTGAAGGTGAAGAGTCACCTTAAAGTACTTCCAAATAAACAATCGAGAAAACTGCTATGCCTGTTTGAAAAAAAATATATTTTACTTTTTTAGTCTAATACTGTAAATAGTAATATAAAATCATAATATCATATTAGCCCTAAAATATTTCTCACATTACATTAGTGATCAAAGCTGTCTTACGCCGTAGCTCAGAAATGAGAGACATCTTTTCCACTAATTTCAAGCAATAAGATGGAATATTTTAAAGTATTAAATTCTTCTAAAATATTCCTTACAGTTACGAAGCTGATGACAATAAAGGAAAATGTACAAAAAAAATGTATTCAAAATCATATGGCAATAAATTGTTTTCAAATTATCACGATCTGTTGGAGCAGGAAAATTTTTAGGCACAATATACGTCATTGCTTTGTGTACTAAAAAAGTTTAAAATTATTACTTTTGCGTGCAACATGTGCACTTTTTCGCTTTAAAACGCCGAAATCCGGATTTTTTCCCATATTTCTCCTAATTATCGACTAGGGGAATTTCAGGCAAGTAACGCTACAAAAGAAAGTTTAATTTTAATTTTCTACGACGTAAAGGTCTTTACCATGCGTATTGGGCTAATTTTTTCTACATTGTTGCTGAGTTTATTCAGTCACCAACGTGTACATTCCTTAAAGGATGACGAATTGCCTGAAGAAATATTGGATAGATTTATCCTGGGCCAAGAGGAATTCGACGATTTTGAAAAGGATGTTGGTTTACCTGGTCAAGATCTGGTACTCCTCGTGGGAAGCTCCAAAGCGAGGGAGGACTTTATCAGTGATCGCGCCTCTGAATTCGTTGACTTGACCCCCAAAGCAACAATTTTGCCGCACTTGATGCTGAATACTCGTACGAAAACTCAATTTTTGGACTTCTCCATTGTAAACGAGGAAATCGAATCGACGCAACGCATACCAAGAATTTATTTTACCAGCAAGATTGTCAACTTGGTAAGTGCAGTAAAGCTGCTTCTACTCGTTGATTTTCCCTCGTTCCATAAGCAGATCGACACTCTCTTGGAAAAAGCCGCAGAATCCATCGAGGATGCCAATAAATTTCTGGGCAGCATCGGTCTCATCGTCACGCAAGTACAGAACGAGCAGCAAATTCAAAAAGTTAAGGATCATTTGAAAAACCTGCTCAGCTCACCTAACAGATCGAACAAAATTGCCTCGATCATCGATGCGTTACACATCGAATACGAGGGAAAGGACGATTGGAATGGATTGGGATTCATCGAGAGTCCAAGTGGTAGCTCTTTGGAGAGTTACAAAATGAAAGATCTGGAGCGCATGATCTACGAAACGATTCACTTTGCGAGTCTAGATGGCAATGATTTTATCTACGCGCCATGCCACGACGAGCCGAGCATTTGCGACAGTCTGATCGATCTACTGAGACGAAAATTATCCGAAGGATACGGACAGATCGGACGAGATATGATCGTTACTCACGCAGCGGTCGAAGAACAAGAGCCCGACTTGAAAAAATTATTTTTCTACTTCCAGCGTGCAGATAAAATATATAACCATATTTATATAGGACTAGCGAACGAAGCGATGAATGCCGAAGAAGCGATTAAATTCGTCGTCGAAAACTTAAGAAAATTAAGCGTCGATGTGCCTCGTGAAAGTCTCGAATTATTTGTCAACCGCGCAAAGTACTTGGTTTTCTTCGAAGGAACCGATGTGCCAGTAAATATGACGTCGATTATCGAAAAATTAATGCCTGCGCAGGAGTACGTGCATCCATCGTACGAATGGTATGAATTCTTATTTTATTTAGATCAAGAATTTTTGTCCGATTGGATAATACAGAAAGATATTAGTCGATACGAAGTGGTAAAGTCGAAACTACTCGTGGACATAGAAACGGCCAAGCGCAATAAAAAGAATAACATCAGCGGAAGTTTGGTAAACTTCTTGAATGCAATACATGGAAACCATACCCTCAATATCAAAGACTTGAAATATAATAACTTGGAAGTACCGAAATTGAAGGCGTTACAAAAATTATTATCTGCAACGTTGATGCACAATAACACGAGAATAGAGTGCGATGAAAAATCCGAAAAATTAACAATCATCGGTTCGTACATCAGTACGTCACATGTACGTCGTATGTGGAGCGAAGAATCCGAATGCAGCCAGGCAAATTTCATTGAAATATTCGCTTTTAATAAAATATTTTTTGATGAAAGTTTTGACACAATGAAAGATGTACATTGGACGATCGTAGCCCCAATTTGGGATTTGGTCAATCGTAATGTGTGGATCCAAATGCTTCACAAAAGTAATTTTCTTGGTATTGGCAGATTCTTCGCGAGTTCTCTTAATGACAGGGACAGATTCTTGCACAGTTTTGGTAATGACTACGCCGATGACCACGGCAGATTCGCATCAACGCATCATAATGATGTCAGCAGTTTAATACAGATCGCCCAAAATTCGAAAGGCCTTGCATCGGAAAAAGACGACGCAGGTACTGTAACGATCATTGGATTGGAGACATCGAAACCAAACGTACATGTCCATCCTTCGTACAGATTGATGGTCGATATTATTGTGGGTAGTTCGAGTAATGCACGCAACTTGACCGATTTGAATAGCAAACGATGGGAATTACTGAAGCCAGCGACGTTCGGTCATTCCATCAACAGCTATAAACGTTATCTCAGAGAACATCAGGTGGACAATATGCGAGGGTCATTTTTGGAAAAATTCTCCAGGCTTTTAGCCGATAGTGAAGCTGTCGTCGATTTTTATGACGTCTCAGGATTAATAGATGAATTCCGAGGACTCGAGGATCAATTCTGGAAGATGAGCCCCAAGATGTCGCTATTAGCTTATCGATTCTTGATAGATCACATCTCAAAGTACGTAAAACGGCTTGAGGATTTGAAGGAGCTGTCACGAGACAAAGTCATTGTGCTTCGGTACCTGTACACTGCTGCACTGAGTAAGATCGTGAATTTGGAAAATAATGCCGGCTCTAATTTGGTTGTTGACTTGGATAACTTTTTGGATTCGATCAAGCGCGACGTCGACTTTCAAGTACAGTTAAAAAATGCCCAGACTATCCATGGATACAAAAAGAATTATCTGCAAGAATTCGAGGTAAAAACTAAAGACGCTCAGCATTACTTGACCGACGTCGTAATACCGGAAATCTCAAGCACTACTACGGAGTTGGACAAAACAGTGGACGACTTGGTCGATGAAGTTGTTCGTCTTCAGGAGGCTGCTTACCACAAAAAGGAGGAATTGATCAAGAAAAAAGAAAAGTTGAAAAAACAGATGATTATGAACGGAGTATTCGGTGTAATCAAAATGGCGGGTTTATTTTTGAATTTCTTGGGTCCACTCGGAACGGCAGTAAGTACGGGCATTGTCGGAGTTACTTCTATGTCCGAATCTGTGCTTGTCGATTCTGTAGATGTCGATGAAACTGTTTTGCTCCATTTACCAGCTGTGCTTAAGAAATCTCTGGAGCCAATGGCAAAGTATTTTAAGGACAAAAAAGAGCTACTCCAACAACAACTGCTTGATGCCAATGCTACGTTGTTCAAATTATCGGAAGAAAAAAGAGTCGATTTGAAAGACATTCATAAAAAAATCATAGATCATCTAAAGGCATTGAAGAATGAAAAAAACAAAGGCGAGACATTAGATTCAGCTTCCGTTGATAGAATAAATTCCTTGAGAAATGAGATTAAAGAGTTATGCTTGGAAAAGAGTGAAGAATTGAAGAAAAAATTGGTTGAACAAGATTTGAATGCGGTTGACAAAATGAATATAGTTACCAAAATTCAGAGTGTATTGAGCATTGCTGACACTTCCATTAACACCTATAGGGCGATTACGGATAAACAGCAGAAAATCACAGCGGTCGGAATCGCCATTCAAAATGTCTCTAAAGAAATCAATCAACTGCAGCGATACGAGCGCCAAGTTTACAGTATCATCGTTCCCTTATGCAAAGAGGTCCAAGCCAGTGTCGACGAGGCGCGGGAACAGCTCGAAGGCAAATCATCGGCGGGTCTCGTCGTCGGCCGGTGGCAGATCCAGAGCTCCTTGACAGGCATCGCGAGGCATATCAAAGAAATGACCAACGGTTTCGAAGTGCAGCCAAAAATCATGCAAATCTTCACCAAAGTTTCGGATGGCATAGACGTCATGGTGGAATTGTTCAAAATCATGGACGAGTACCAATACAAGATCGGGCTCGGCAGATTCATCGCCAACATCAACGCCCATCCGGCCAAGCCAGTCGTTACGGGCAATAACGAGATCGACGTGGCGGTCAATGATTTGATGCTCGTGATCCAAAACAATGTGGTGATGCAGCATTACAAAGTGGCCACCGGTGCCGTCAAGCGCAACGTCTTTCCGTTCGCTCGGGCCTTTTTCGGCTATTACGACTTGCCGCAGAATCTGACGACCAACAACGACACCAACGAGACAGCGAGCTACGTCTCGAACCAACTTGGCCAATTGAAAAACGAACTGTTGAAATCCAACTCCGTGATCTACGACCACGATCAATTCGTGCATCAAAATATCGCTTTCGATGGTACGGAAGGACAGACGGAGCCATTCTACGCGTGGAAGCACGACGAGCACAAGACTAATATCGAGAAATTGTTGCACGGGCAGAAAGTGACGCTAAAAGCTGATATCAGGCACGGATTCGAAGGCAACGCCGTAAAATTCAACAAAATCGGTATCGACTTTACATCGCCGAATAAAACAGTCCAACTTGAATTACGCGAATCGTTGCGAGACTACAGCCTCACCCTGATCCATTTGGGTCGCTCGTTGTACAGATGCGACGACCGGGTGTACACGATTCCAAGCGTCAGCGAGACCATCAAATACTCGATGGCCGAACATCGCGAGAGTCACGCGCCAGCTACCACCAACATGATTTACGATAAAATAGCCGTCAATAAGCCCGTACTCAGTCCCTACGCCACATGGCAGATACAGCTGAATCATCCCAGGAATCGGTTTCACGAGCTGTCGAGATACTCGAGCGAAATGGTCGATTTGCTGCTCGTGGGTATGGGCCAGTACGTCGACGCGAAACTGCCGGAATGGTGCAACGATCAGCTCGACCAATACTACGTACGGGCTGACAATTATTAAATGGACGGCATCGAATTTGACGAAAAAATCTTGAGCTTGATTCAGAAACTGTGCAATAATTGATCGATTTATGGTTTAGTTTGGAACTGATACTGAATCCGGATCTTAATGAAATATTTCTAAAATGTTGCAAACGATAGTATATTTTTCATGGTGCAGTTATGATTCGTTATAAAACTATATTTGCACCGGTTCAAAATACTATTTTTGCTCGCGACAGCCTAAACGTAGCGGCAAAGTGAAAAAAGAGACAGAAAAATGAATTTTTTGATTTACCGTTTTTGCGTAAACATTACTTGTTTAAAAAAAGTATATATATTATTTTGTAAAGAATCGAAGAGTCGAAGATTAATTGAAGAGAAAACGTTACTATGTTTTTATCAATCGTGGCCAATTCTTAAATATATCGTGAAAATTACTATGTTAGAGCAAATTTAACTATACGATTTGTCATACTAATATAAGACTACTGCAATGGATAAATTATTATACATAAAGTACAAAAAATAAAAAATTATTATTTGTTATAGTCGTTAATCAATGTATAAACACTTTTTTATTACAGATCATATAATTTAAAAATTACATCAATAAATTCTTTTTATTTATTATTCTATAATCCAGCCTTCAAGAGGTAACAGAACTTAAAAATGGTAAAATGTCGATGCTCTTCAGTAATGAGGTTTCTATCATCTCTTTTTATTGATTCAAGTGTACATTATAAAAATTTTCGCTCGCACTCGATTGCTGTTTCACTCGTAGTTCGCCTTAGTGCGTGAGCGCTCCCTTGGCAATCGGCGTAAACATCGTTGCAGTTTGCATTGCTACTAACAAGTACGTGTACTATTGTTGATGCAGCTGATTTTTTCGGTCGAAATCGAATCGAATTTTTAAATCCAAAGACGGAGAAACGACTCTGAATTTTACAAAAGGCATCCTTCCATAAATGAGATTGTTTAATTTTTTAGTTCGGTACTTTTTGGTAAATTTGAGAAAATTTGTTTAACTCGGCTGAAAGGATAACTTTATAAAAAAAACTCTTGAAAATTGTTTTGAAATGAATTTGAATTATCAGTATAAAATACTGAAATGGGTGTGACATGAAAAGAAAAAAAGGACACTTTTTTTTATCAAAAAAATTTATATAGAACCGGTTTGATATATGATATTCAGTAAAGTCGTCAGTGTCATATTGTGAACCATCGGTACAGATTATCAGAAGAGTAGAGAATTTGATAAGAACTAAGACTCAAAGCCAAATTATAAAGCTAAGGGATACATCGATTTATTGTTTGAGAAACATGTTCTGGCTCTTTTTATATTAAAATGTATTGTTTTTATAGTATTTTCGATACATTTATTAGGTCACATTGCGTAAGCGATGCGCCGCATCGATGAGCTCTGAGATTTTTTTTCTGTCCAAATGTCTTACCGCATGTCTCGCATGAATGTATGATATCACTATGCGACGATTTGACATGCTTACGGAGTTGAGTTTGATATTTAAATTTTTTTACACAGAAATCACATGCGTGGGTGATTCCATTGTGATCCGCATCGATATGGGCTTTAAGACTATTTTTCGCAGTAAATTTCTTTGTGCACATATCACATGCGAAGCCGATTCCATTGTGCACAGCATCGATATGGTTTTGGAGATAATACTTTGATGTGAACTTCATTTCGCAAATATCGCATGCATGTCTGACACTATTATGCATCGCATCGATGTGAGTTTTGAGATTACTTTTTTGTGAGAATGTCTTCCCACAAATGTCACACGCATTAGGGAAACCATTATGCTCCGAAACGATGTGCTTTTTGAGATAACCCTTTCCTGAAAATGTCTTTTGACATTTATCACATGGATGCGCGATTTTATGATGTATCGATTCGATGTGAGTATTGAGATTACTTTTGTGTGCGAATGTCTTTCCACAAATGTCACAAGTATGTCCGACTCGCTTGTGCATCCAATTGATGTGTTTTTTTAGATAACCCTTACCTGAGAATGTCTTTGGGCATTTATTACATGCATGTTGGACTTGATTGTGCACGAAATCAATGTGCTTTTTGAGATAACTCTTGTCTGAGAATGTCTTTGGGCATTTATCGCATGCATGCCGGACACCATTATGCACCGAATCTATGTGCCTATTGAGATCACATTTTTTTAAGAATGTCTTTTGGCATATATCGCATGCATGATTGATACCACTTTGCACTATACCCACATGTGCTTTGAGACTCCTCTTATAGTTCGACTCTTTTGAAACACTTCTTGTTTCATTTTGCTCGCTAAGTCCACGTCCGAAATTCAAATCAGTTTCTTCTTTACCAAAAACTTCTTTCTTTACTGTCCCAACAGTTTCTAATTTAATTTTGCTTCCAGTTTTATACTCGTCACTATTCGGCCATTGATTTGAAGAATAATCTTCAATTTTCACAACTGCCAATAAATTGGGCTTCATGTCTGTACATTCCAATTCGATTTGGATGTTGTCATATTCATTTTCATGATTTTTGTCAATTTCTTGAAGCATTTGGCCCTGAAAAAATTTAAATTATGAGAAAAGTTTCATGAAAAGTTTTATCGTTATAGTTGCATATAATTATCAACACATACTGAATTTTCTCGCCAAAAACTTTCGTATTTAACATTATGAGTAACGGGTGTAGTGTCAATTATTTTGTAATCATTATCATCGTTGAAAGGTTCATCAAGAGGCTCATGTTTAACTCTGAAATAAATTTAGTTAGCTTAATTATTTTAGTATAAGAGTTTCGTAACATAATTTTTATAAAATAAAAATTACCTAACGGTAGGATTTAATACATTACTCGATTCCATCTTACTCGTTGGAAATCTGATTTGCGACTTACTCTTTCAATACCTACGTTACGAGTCGAAATAGCTCAAACTCAGTTTGATAATATTTACGAATCGCGATGTGGGAATTGAAACTAATCGAAATGAATCAACATTAGTTTCATAACATTGGACAAATTACTTGGCTAATAAATGACTTCGGCAGTCTTTGCCGAAAAACGGAAATATAATGTGTTTTTAACTCATTTTATTTTCCCATACTGCCTAAACGGATCATTTGGAGAATGCTAAAAAATCCCTAATTTTGGACAAATTACGTTAGCGATGTAACTCATGAATAAACATCATTTCCCTATAAATAATATTTTATTTTCAAAGAAATTAAAAAAATATGAAAACGAGTTCATTGGAATAATTTCACGTAAAAAAGGAAGGAAGGATAATTCGTTAGTGTAAGAGATGGATTCGATGAGTTGATCATGGAATTGGAATTACGGTTCTTTATTCTCCGAGTCACATCCTTTAAAAAAGCTAAATACTACCTCACAAGCTGACAAATTTAGCCCGGCAGTAATACTTTCGACGTTCGGAGCAGCCGAGAGGTTGAATCTCACAAGATTTGCCACAGTACATTACTTTGCAGCTCATACCTCTGGCTATTTTCAGAGAACCTGAATTAGACTCTCCTCCGAGGAGTCTCAAGCAGAGGCTGTAATGATAGTAATTCGCGTACGACCGATGGTGATAATAACGAAATTTGGGAGTTCCTTTCCGAAGCACCACGGGGACGACCCAACTTGACGTTGAAAAAGCTCGAAGAAGACTTATAAGCCTTTGTTTAGGCCACCGGCTTTGCACCGAGACATCGTACCATAGCGAGAGAGTCGAGTCTGATCGCGACGATGTTTAATAAATTTGAGCAAAATATAATTCTCACGATAGTGGAGAGATAGCAAGTAACATCGAGTACGAAAGAACATTCATAAAACTTATAGTGGCCGCAACTTCTCAAAAATAAAGAAATTGCATTGGAAGTGTTACGTGGACGTTTTTTATATCTTTCCATATGTAACAGTGAAGTAACATAAATTCTTCATAGAATTAATAAAAATTATTAATTGAGTCGTCTGAAGAGATACACTTGATCTTACATTTTGATTTGTAACTTAATTCAACATAAATTTTAAACATTTATTAGGTCATATTGAGCGAGCGATGCGCCATATCGATGTGGGCTCTGAGATTTCTTTTCTGTCTAAATGTCTTGCCGCATGTCTTGCATGAATAAGTGGTACCATTATGAGACAATCTGTTATGTCTAGCGAGACTATTTCGATATTTAAATTTTCTTTTACAAATATCACATGTATGGGTGATTACACTGTGCTCCGCATCCATATGCTTTTTGAGATTACTTTTGTCTAAGTATGTCTTTTGGCATTTATCACATGCGTGGGTGATTCCATTTTGTAGCGCGTCCATATGCGTTTTGAGACTACTCTTGTCTGAGAATGTCTTTTGGAATATATCGCATGGATGCATGATTTTACGATGTAACGAATCGATGTGTCTTTGGAGATGACCCTTATATCTGAATGATTTCCCACATTCATCACATCGATACCTTATTTTACGATGCACCGAATCGATGTGCCTTCTGAGATTACCCTTGTCTGAGAATTTCTTTGGGCATTTATCGCACGCATGTCTGACTTCATTATGCACCGAATCGATGTGATTTCTGAGACTTTTCTTCTCTGAGAACGTATTTTGGCATATGTTGCATGCATGCCTTATTTTACGATGCACCGAATTCATGTGTCTTTGGAGATCACACTTATATTTGAATGATTTTCCGCAAATATCACAATCATGTGTGATTTTATTATGCGTAGTATCATTGTGAGTTTTGAGCCTATTTTCATTGTTCAGCTCTTTTGAAACAGTTCCTTGTTTATTTTGCTCGCTGAGTCCACGCCCGAAATTCAAATCAGTTCCTTCTTTACAAAAAACTTCTTTCTTCATTGCTCCGACAGTTTCAAGTTTTATTTTGCTTCCGTTTTTATAAACATCGCTATCCTGCCATTGATTTGGAGAATGATCTTCAATTTTCGCAACTAATAATAAATTAGGCTTGATGTCGGTACATTCCATTTCGATTTCCAGGTCGTCAAGTTCATTTTCCTGATTTTCGTCATATTCTTGAAAAAGCTCTTGGGTCTGAAAAAATTAAAATTATTATAAGAAAGTGACATTAATGATAGTCAAACGTAATTATTAACACTTACTGAATTTTCTTGCCGAAACATCTCGCATTTAATATTTTGAGTGACGGGTATCGTGTCAATTATTTTGTAATCATTATCATCAAGTGGCTCATTTTTCACTCTGAAATACATTTGATAAAATTACATGATTATGTTTCAACATTTTTATAAATTTAAACTCATAAAATAAACATTACCTAACAGCAGTATTGAATACGTTGCTCGATTCCATCTTACTCGTTAGAAATGTTATTTGCGACTTACTCTGTCAATACTAACGTTACGAGTCGAAATAGCTCAAACTCAGTTCAATAATATTTATAAATCATGATGTAGAAACTGGTATGAAAGTAAGGGGAACAAGATTACGCTATCGATCTTCCTCGTGAATAACAATCATTTTTCAAAAAGTGATATTTTATCTAAAAGAAATAAAAGATCTATCAAAAAATCAAAAGTTCATTAAAACTATATTCCATTGCAAAAAAGAAGGTTAAGTCATGCTTTTTACATCATTGCTGATTCCTGGCGTTCTGATTATAAGGTCTCAACAAATCATATCATATTAATGATAGTAATATTTATGATTCAATGAGCAAAAATTAAACGATTGAGATATGGACAAGAAACAAACCCACACATTTTTGATAATAATGACAATTTTTTTTATTATTATCCATTACATTTTTTCATTGATATTTTTTTAATCTTATTTTCTTTTAGTAATCCAAAATGTATACGTATCGTATACGGCGTTTAATAGTTTAACTTTTTTTTCTTCCCCTCGATCGTCGTTCGGATTTTTTTATTATTTTTCTTTTGGTGTTCCCTCTTAATAAAACAGTCAACTTACAATTATATCATATAATACGGAGTCAATTCTATTTTATTCGACAACAGCGAGCTGGTAAAGTTTTCTACTTGTTTTCTACGCCGTCTCGAGCCATTTTTGGCATTTTTGGTGATTTGAAAGGTATATTAATCATAATGGAATCAAGAGAATTTCGAGACTTTTTTTTCTTTCAGCACTGTTATTGTCACCGATGAATTGGATCCTCGAGAATAAAGAGCCGAAATTGACAGATCGATTTCGAGTGAGCTTCAGAAGAATAATTTTTATTATAAAAAAATGAAGCTGAAATGTTTTTTTATTCAAGTAGAAATGTTTATAGGTTTTGATCGCTTCCATCCGGATGACACGATGCCCGCCTATCCAGAGAAAAGTCCTGTACAACGAGTAGAGATCACTTTGCTTTTTTTTTTTAATTCACTTATGTATTTTGTCGAAATCAACATGAATATTTACATCTCACAATACGTTTAATTACAATAAAATTTAAAGATACAAAATTTCCAAAGATTCCAAAAGAAACGATTGACTATATAATTACGCGAAAGTCTTTCGTGTTTTTGGCATTCAATTAACATCTAGAATTGATATTAAAAAATTTACACAAAGGTGAGGTCGTCTCAATTTGCCGAATAAATTTTCATTTTCTCTCCTTCACTCCTAATCTCAGTCAATATTATTAAATTGAATATCCTCGTTTTAATTATCATAGAAAAAAAGCTCGTGTTTGATTCATCTGCCGTGTCTACATATTTCATTGCGATTTCAATTGCGTTTTCTTTTCGTCTTAAAATTAAAACTATACAACAATCAGCGAATACAATAGATTGATTGTTCACTAGCGTTAAATATAGTATATAATTCTCTACGACTTTAACGATACTTATGCGTTCCTTTCTTTATCTATTACTTTATAATCCTCGCACTCCGTCATAATATATACTTCTTTTCTTTTTTGTTTGTAGTTTTAGTTGACGCAAAAGTTCTTGAGATGCTTTTATTATTCGTGCAGCGATTGGAGGGATTTGTTACAGTATAACCATTTGCATTTGCGGTTACTAAGTATTTCATTTTTTTCTCAGTTAAATTTTTAAACTACTTTTAAACATTAACTTTCGATAATAAAATAATCAGCGAATTTTATGGACTAATTTTTGGTGTTTGTACAAATTGCTTGGAGCTCCAAATTTCTTTTCACACTCATTACATGCAAAATTTTTACAACCTTCGTGTACTATCCTTTGGTGAACGAGCAAATTAGACTTCTTTCCAAATTTTTTCTCGCATATGTCACACGGGTAATCCTTGAGACCTTCGTGAATTACTGTTTGGTGAAGAAGCTAAGTCGATTTTTGACCGAATTTTTTCTCGCAATTGTCAAATGCGTAATCTCTGCGACTTTCGTGGACTGTCTTTTGGTCGTGCATCGCGATGTCAATCTTGATTTCCACTAAGCGGAAGACATATAAAGTGTCGACTGCTGAAAGCTTTCAGATTGGCGGAGGGCCTATTCGTCAGCTTGGCCCTACCGAGCACTTTAGATACCTTGGGGTGCATTTTTCTCCCCTGGTATCCGGAAGACCGGGGGTACTTTAGTTCGGGAGTTGGCTAACATCGCCTCGGCTCCTCTAAAGCCCCAGCAGCGTTTAAAGATCTTACGTTGCTTCCTCGTGCCGCGATTTTACCACCAGTTAGTCTTGTCGAGATGCCATCTTCAAACTCTTAAGAGTCTTGACCGACAAGTACGCGCTGCGGTTCGCAAGTGGTTACGGCTACCAAAAGATGTTCCCATTGGATACTTCCACGCGCGGTGTTTAGACGGGGGACTCGGAATTCCATCTTTCCGAACAGCTATTCCGGCCTTGGTTCATTCAAGGCTTTCGGATATGGCTGAGTCTTCCTGTGCCGCCGTTAGAGGTGTCTTTTGTCATCGCTCGGTGCAGGCTTCGATCCGATGGGCCGAAACGGCGCTGTCCTTTCATGGGCGGCCTCTTATCGGCCAGGAGGCTCGTGGCAAGTACTGGGCTTCGCTACTCCATCAAGCGAATGATGGCAAGGAACTCTCCGAGTGTGCTCGTGTTCGTGCGAGCCACTCGTGGGTAGACCGTAACAGCGCGGCCCTCTCCGGACGAGACTATGTACAATTCCATCACGTACGGGTCAATACTCTCCCAACTCGCGTTCGAACATCACGCGGCAGACGCGTAGTCGGTGGCCCGCCTATCGAGTGTCGAGCGGGCTGTGGTACTAATGAAACCGCAGCTCACGTCATTCAGGGCTGTCACCGCACTCATGGAGGCCGAATACTGCGACACGATGCAATTTGCCGTATCGCAGTCAGTAGCCTCCGGCAGTTGGGATGGAGTGTCCGGCAGGAGCCGCACTTTCATACCAGAGAAGGCTTGCGGAAGCCAGATATCGTCGCTGTAAAGGATCAGGTTGTCAAGGTGATCGATGCGCAAGTCATCAGCGCTTCATCGTCCCTTGACGACTCGCACCGTCGGAAAGTCGCTAAATATGATACCCCTGACATTCGTCATCAGGTCGCCAGTGAGTATGGGGTCGAGAACGATAACATCTCGTTCTCTTCGATCACGATCTCCTGGCGGGGTATCTGGTCCGCTGCTTCCGCCGCGAGTCTGTGCGAACTCGGATTGAGCAAATGTTTGGATTCCATCACGTTTAGAGCTCTCCGTGGTTCGTACATGAATTGGCTCCGGTGGAATAAAATGACCACGCACATCAGTGGTTATACAGGTATTAACTCTGCAGGTAGAAGAGAAGGCATAGGGTAGCCTTGGCATCATCTCGCGCACATCTTTTGGAGAACGTGGTCTCCCACCATCTAAGACAGCACCACGAAATAAAGCCGCGTCCGAGCACTTCCATCGCTCGGGCAGATAGAGTTTTAGTGGGTATTCCCTCACCGACGCAAATCGGTTGAGGGCGAGTCCCACACACGGGGAGGTTCGGGGTTGACTTCAACTCCAACCTCCTTACGGTGCGTAACACATTTCTCTATCTATAAAAAAAAAAAAAAATGTAAGAGCAGATTCAGTTTTTCTTTAAATTTTTTCTCGGAATTGTCGCATTCATAATCTCTGCGACCTTCGTGTACCTTCCATTGGTGCCTGTACAAATCTGATTCACTTCCAAATTTCTTCTCGCACTTTTCACACGTGTAATCTTTGTGATTTTCGTGGACTTGTTTTTGGTGCGAGAGCAAATTGTATTTTCGTCCAAATTTCTTCTCGCACTTGTCGCAGGGAAAATCCTTACGACCTTCGTGGACTAATTTTTTTGTGATTAAGCAAAGTCGATTTAAAACTAAATTTCTTTTCGCATGTATTGCATGGGTAATCTTTGCGACCTTCGTGCACTGCCTTTTGGTGGGAGAGCAAATGCGATTTTCGTTGAAATTTTTTCTCGCATTTATCGCAAGTGTAATCTTTCCGACCTTCGTGGATTGTTTTTTGGTGTTGGTTCAAACTGCTTCGTTCTCCAAATTTCTTCTCGCACCTATCACATGCAAAATCTTTCCGACCTTCGTGGACTGCCTTCTGGTGAATAAGCAAATTCGACTTCATTCCAAATTTCTTTTCACACCTGTCACAGGAAAAGTCTTTCCGACCTTCATGGACTACTTTTTGGTGCCTTGTCAAATGACTTTTATCCCCGAATTTCTTTTCACATTTATCGCATACGTAATCTTTGTAACCTTCGTGTACCGTCTTTTGGTGCAAAAGCAAACCAGATTTTCGCTTGAATTTCTTCCCACAATTGTCGCATATATAATCTCTGCAATCTTCATGTATTGCTCTTTGGTGTACTATCAAATTGCTTCGCACCCCAAATTTCTTTTCGCATTTATCACATGCGTAATCTCTTCGACCGTCGTGGATTATCTTTTGATGCTGGATCAAATCTGATTTTTGTCCATATTTCTTATCGCATTTTTCGCATGCAAAATCTTTGCGACCTTCGTGGATTTTATTTTTATGGAAGAACAAACTATTTTTATATGCAAATTTTTTTTCGCATTGGTCACATGCGTAATCTCTCTGACCTTCGTGGAATATTTTTTGATGCGCAAGTAAAGTCCGTTTATGTCCAAATTTCTTCCCGCAATTGTCGCATGAGTAATTTTTGAAGTCATTGTGTACTGCCTTTAGATGGAAGAGCAATTGAGATTTTTTTCTAAATTTTTCCTCGCATTTATTGCATACATGATTTTTTAGACCCTCGTGTATTTTCTTTTGGTGCTTAAATAATGCCAATTTCCGTCCGAATTTCTTTTCACAAATGTCACATACATAGTCCGTGCAACCTTCGTGGACAGTTTTTTGGTGTAAGAGCAAATTCCGTTTGTCTCCAAATGTTTTCTCACACTCATCACAAGCGTAATCTTTGCGACCACTGTGGACTCCTTTTATGTGCATGAGCAAATTTTGTTTTGTGTCGAATTTCTTCGCGCAAATTTCACACAAGTAATTTTTTAATACTTCGTGGAATATTTTTTTGTGCTTGAGTAACGTTGATTTATTTTCAAATTTTCTCTCGCACTTGTCACATGTGAAATCTTTTCGATCTTTGTGTAGCAACTTTTGATGCGTAAACAAACTTGATTTTTTCACAAATTTCTTCTCACACCTGTCACATGCAAAATCGTTGCGGATTTTGTGGGCTGATATTTGGTGTCTACTCAATTGACTTCGAAACTCGAATTTTTTTTCGCACTTTTCACATTCGTAATCTTTTCGTTTATTGTGAATTGTATCTCTGTGTGTAATCATGCTTGATTCCAGTGTAAATGCCTCGTGACAAATATCACAAATATACTTTTTGTCTTCAGAAACAACAATGACATGGTCACTAGTATTACCTTGAATGGTAACTTCTTCGATTTTATTCTCACTTTTATCCATTTTGGTGCTTAAATAAAACGATGGATTTTCTATTTAGTACGAAGAAATGTGAATAAGTAAAATCTATCTCTGGTTTTGTAGCTTGTTTCATCGACATTCGAAGACAATATTCGAACTAATTTGTCGTTACCATAAACACGATCAGTTTGTCAAAAAGTCAAAATCGTTTATGATCATATATTGTTTACAATTAAATTACCGGTTTATCTGTTTGTACATTCTCCTCCCAAATTTCAATCAGTTTAAAATTCTTATCGAGAAATTTTATCAATTTTCTAAAACTATAAATAAACTTCAAAAATCATCTTTGCAATACCGAGTCAATAGATCCCTATACAATACATACAATAAATGATAAAAAAATTTACTTTCAATCTTCATCGCCCCTAAAATATTCAATACTATTACGAGTTACAAAACTCACATCGTCCAAAATGCGATCGGTACTGCGCGGCCTCTTCAACTGATGCACCTCGTGCTTTCCATTGCCGTAAAAACCATCACCATTCAAAAAAAAATGTAGTTAACACTATTCAGAATATATTGAGCATTGCTGACACTTCCATTGACACTAATAGGGGGATTACAGAAAAACAGCAGAAAATCACAGCGGTCGGAATCGCCATTTCGATGGTTTCGAAGTGCAGCCAAAAATCATGCAAATCTTCAGCAAAGTTTCGGAAGGCATAGACGTCATGGTGGAATTGTTCAAAATCATGGACGAGTACCAATACAAGATCGGGCTCGGCAGATTCATCGCCAACATCAACGCCCATCCTGCCAAGCCAGTCGTTACGGGCAATAACGAGATCGACGTGGCGGTCAATGATTTGATGCTCGTGATCCAAAACAACGTTGTGATGCAGCATTACAAAGTAGCCACCAGTGCCGTTAAGCGCAACGTCTTTCCGTTTGCTCACGCCTTTTTCGGTTATTATAATTTACCAAATATTCTGAAGACTTCGAAACACAACGATGATATAATGACTTACTTTTCGAGCTTTCTTGACAAATTAAGAAATAAAATGTTGCAATACAAAGCCATAGTCTACGACCGCGATCAATTCGTGCTTCCAAATGTCGCTTTCCATGGCGAAGAAGGATGGTCGAAGCCATTCTATACGTGGAAACACAATGAGCACAAAAATAATATCAAAAAATTGTTGCACGGGCAGAAAGTGACGCTAAAAGCTGACATAGAGCACGGATTCGAAGGCAACGCCGTGAAATTCAATAAAATCGGTATCGACTTCACATCGCCAAATAAAACAGTCCAACTTAAATTGCGCGAATCGTTGCGAGACTATGGCCTCACCCTGATCCATTTGGGTCGCTCGTTGTACAGATGCGACGACCGGGTGTACACGATTCCAAGCGTCAGCGAGACCATCAAATACTCGATGGCCGAACATCGCGAGAGTCACGCGCCAGCTACCACCAACATGATTTACGATAAAATAGCCGTCAATAAGCCCGTACTCAGTCCCTACGCCACGTGGCAGATACAGCTGAATCATCCCAGGAATCGGTTTCGCGAGCTGTCGAGATACTCGAGCGAAATGATCGATTTGCTGCTCGTGGGTATGGGCCAGTACGTCGACGCGAAACTGCCGGAATGGTGCAACGAGCAGCTCGACCAATACTACGCACGGGCTGACAATTATTAAATGGACGGCATCGAAGTCGACGAAAAACTCTTGAGCTTGATTCAGAAACTGTGCAAGGATTGATCGATGGTTTAGTCTGGGACTGATACTGAATCCGGATCTTAATGAAATATTTCTAAAATGTTGCAAACGATAGTATATATTTCATGGTGCAGTTATGATTTCGTTATAAAACTATATTTGCACCGGTTCAAAATACTATTTTTTCTCACGACAGCCTAAACGTAGCGGCAAAGTGAGAAAAGAGAGAGAAAAATGAATTTTTTGATTTACCGTTTTTACGTAAACATTACTTGTTTAAAAAATTTTGAAGAATATATTATTTTGTAAAGAATCGAGGAGTCGAAGAATAATTGAAGAGAAAACGTTTCTATGTTTTTATCAATCGTGGCCAATTCTCAAAAATATCGTGAAAATACCTATGTTAGAGCAAATTTAACTATACGATTTTTCATACTGATATAATACAAATACAATGGATAAATTATTACATAAATTAAGAAAATGAAAAATGTTCTTTTGTTATTTTTGTTGATCAATGTATAAACCCTTTCTTATTGCAGAAAATATAATTAAAAAATAATAACATCAATAAATTCTCTTTATTTATTATTCTATAATCCAGTCTTCAAGAGGTAAGAGAACTTCACAATGGTGAAATGTCGATGCTCGTCAGTAATGAGGTTTCTACCATCTCTTTTAATTGATTCAAATCTACATTATGAAAATTTTCGCTTATATACGGTTCATCTTTCACTCTTATGTTAGTTCGCCTTAGTGCGTGGGGACGCCCTTTGCAATCGGCATAAACATCGTTGCAGTTTACATCACTATTAAGTGTACTTTTGTTGACGCAGTTTTTACAAAAGGCATCCTTCCATAAATGATGTTGTCTAATTTTTTAGTTCTATATTTTTTAGTAAAATTGAGAAAATTTGTTCAACTCGACTGAAAGGATAACTTTATAAAAAAATTTCTTGAACATTGTTTTGAAATGAATTTGAATTATCAGTATAAAATACTGAAATGGGTGTGATATGAAATGAAAAAAAGGACACTTTTTTTTATCAAAAAAAAATTTATATAGAACCGGTTTGATATATGATATACAGTAAATTCGTCAGTGTCATATTGTGAACCATCGGTACAGATTATCAGAATAATAAAGAATTTAATAAGAATTAAGATTCAAAGTAAAATTATAAAGCTAAGGGATAAATCGATTTATTGTTTAAGAAACATGTTCTGGCTCTTTTTATATTAAAATGTATTGTTTTTATAGTATTTTCGATAAATTTATTAAGTCACATTGCGTGAGCGATGCGCCGCATCGATGTGAGCTCTGAGATTTCTTTTCTGTCCAAATGTCTTGCCGCATGTCTCGCATGAATGGGTTATAACATTATGCGAAGATTTCACATGCTTATTGAGATAATTCTGATATTTAAATTTTTTTTCGCAGAAATCACATGCGTGGGTGATTCCATTGTGCTCAGCATCGATATGGGCTTTCAGACTACTTTTCGCAATAAATTTCTTTGTGCACATATCACATGGATGGGTAATTCCATTGTGCTCCGCATCCATATGCCTTTTGAGATAATATTTTAGTGTGAATCTATTTCCGCACACTTCACATGCGAAGTCAACTCCATTGTGCACAGCATCGATATGGTTTTGGAGATAATACTTTGTTGTGAATGTCTTTTCGCAAATATCGCATGCATGTCTGACACTATTATGCACCGATTCTATGTGGGTTTTGAGATGATGTCTTCGTGTGAATGTGTTTCCGCAAATATCGCATGCATGTCCAACACCATTATGCATCGAATCGATGTGTTTTTTTACATAACCCTTATCTGTGAATGTCTTTTGGCATTTATTACAAGGATGCGTAATTTTATGATGTTTCGATTCGATATGGATTTTGAGATAACCCTTGTGTGGAAATGTCTTTTGGCAAATACCACACGCATGTCTGACACCATTATGCACGGAATCGATGTGTATTTTGAGATTACTCTTGTCTGAGAATGTCTTTTGGCAAATATCACATCCATGTCCGACTCTCGTGTGCACCGAATCGATGTGCCTTTTCAGACCACTCTTGTCTGAGAATTTCTTTGGGCATCTATCGCATGCATGTCCGACACCATTATGCACCGACCCTATGTGCTTTTTGAGATAACCCTTGTCTGAGAATGTCTTTGGGCATTTATCGCATGCATGCCGGACTTTATTATGCACCGAATCGATATGTTTTTTCAGATTACTCTTGTCTGAGAATGTCTTTTGGCATATATCGCATGCATAATTGATACCACTTTGCACTATACCCACGTGTGCTTTAAGACTCTTCTTACAGATCGACTTTTTTGAAACACTTCTTGTTTCAGTTTGTTCGCTGAGTTCACGTCTGGAATTCAAATCAGTTTCTTCGTCGCTTAAAATTTCTTTCTTCACTGTCCCGACAGTTTCTAGTTTTATTTTGCTTCCAGTTTCATACTCGTCACTATTCGGCCATTGATTTGAAGAATAATCTTCAATTTTCATAACCGCCAATAAGTTGGGCTTCATGTCGGTACATTCCATTTCGATTTGGATGTCGTCATATTCATTTTCATGATTTTTGTCAATTTCTTGAAGCATTTGGCCCTGAAAAAATTTAAATCATGAGAAAAGTTTCATGAAAAGTTTTATCGTGATTGTTGCATATAATTATCAACACATACTGAATTTTCTTGCCAAAACCTTTCGTATTTGACATTTCGAGTAACGGGTGTAGTGTCAATTATTTTGTAATCATTATCATCGTTGAAAGGTTCATCAAGAGGCTCATCTTTCACTCTGAAATAGATTTAGTTAGATTAATTATTTTAGTATAAGAGTTTCGTAACATAATTTTTATAAAATAAAAATTACCTAACGGTAGGATTTAATACATTGCTCCATTCCATCTTACTCGTTAGAAATCTGACTTGCGACTTACTCTGTCAATACTTACGTTACGAGTCGAAATAGAACTGAAACTGAAATAAATAGTATTTACTACTTTTGATATGGAAATTAAAAGTAATGTAAACCAAGCAACATTAGTTTCATAACATTGGACAAATTACGTTAGCGATGTAATTCATGAATAAACATCATTTCCCTATAAATAATATTTTATTTTCGAAGAAATTAAAAAAATATGAAAACGAATTCATTGGAATAATTTCACGTAAAAAAGGAAGGAAGGATAATTCGTTACTGTAAGAGATGGATTCGATGAGTTGATCATGGAATTACGGTTCTTTATACTCCGAGTCACATCCTTTAAGAAAGCCGAATACTACCTCCCAAGCTGACAAATTTAGCTCGGCAACAATACGTTTCAAGTTCGGAGCAGCCGAGAGATCGAATCTCACAAGATCTGCCACAGGACGTTACTTTGTCGCTTATATCCTCTAGATATTTCCAGAGAGCCTGAATTAGACTCTCTTCCTCCGAGTCGCAAAGAGAGGCTGCAATAATGGTAATTCGTGTACGACAGATGGTGATAATAACGAAACTTGGGAGTTTCTTTCTGAAAAACCACGGGGACGACCTAACTTGACGTTGAAAAAGCTCGAAGAAGATTATAAGCCTTTGTTTAGGCCACCGGCTTTGCACCGAGACATCGTACCATAGCGAGAGAGTCGAGTCTGATCGCGACGATGTTTAATAAATTTGAGCAAAATATAATTCTCACAATAGTGGAGAGATAGCAAGTAACATCGAGTACGAAAGAACATCCATAAAATTTGTAGTGGCCGCAACTTCCCATAAATAATGAAACGAGCGATATTATAAGAAAAGCGCAGTCCTCTCGATTTCGGCAACTTTCCCTGCATTGGAAGTGTTACGTGGACGTTATTTAAATCTTTCCGTATGTAACAGTGAAGTAACATAAATTCTTCATAGAATTAATAAAAATTATTAATTCAGTCGTCTGAAGAGATACACTTGATCTTACATTTTGCTTTGTAACTCAATTCAACATAAATTTTAAACAATTATTAGGTCATATTGAGCGAGCGATGCGCCGCTTTGATGTGAGCTCTGAGATTTCTTTTCTGTCCAAATGTCTTGCCGCATGTCTCGCATGAATGAGTGGTACCATTATGAAATAATCTGTTATGTCTAGTGAGACTCGTTTGATGTTTAAATTTTTTTTCACAGAAATCACATGGATGGGTGATTCACATCGATATGGGCTTTCAGACTACTTTTCGCAGTAAATTTCTTTGTGCACATATCACATGCGTAGGTGATTCCATTGTGCATCGAGTCCATATGCTTTTTGAGATTACGCTTCTCTGATAATGTCTTTTGGCATATATCGCATGGATGCGTGATTTTACGATGTAACGAATCAATGTGTCTTTGGAGATTTCTCTTGTATCTGAATGATTTTCCACATTCATCACATCGATACCTTATTTTACGATGTACCGAATCTATGTGGATTTGAGATTCGTTTTCTGTGTGAATGTCTTGTGGCATATATCGCATTCATGCCTTATTTTACGATGCACCGAATCCATGTGTCTTTGGAAATAACTCTTATATTTGAATGATTTTCCGCAAATATCACAATCATGTGTGATTTTATTATGCGTAGTATCATTGTGAGTTTTGAGCCTATTTTCATTGCTCAGCTCTTTTGAGGTAGTTCCTGTTTTATTTTGCTCGCTGAGTCCACGTCCGAAATTCAAATCAGTTTCTTCTTCGCTAAAAATTTTCTTCTTCACTGTCCCGACAGTTTCGAGTTTTATTTTGCTTCCGCTTTTATAATCATCGCTATCCTGCCATTGATTTGGAGAATGATCTTCAATTTTCGCAACTAATAATAAATTAGGCTTCATGTCTATACATTCCATTTCGATTTCCAGGTCATCAAGCTCATTTTCGTGATTTTCGTCATATTCTTGAAAAAGCTCTTGGGACTGAAAAATTAAAATTATTATAGGAAAGGTTCATTAATGATAGTCAAACGTAATTATTAACGCTTACTGAATTTTCTTGCCGAAACATCTCGCAGTTAGTATTTTGAGTGACGGGTATCGTGTCAATTATTTTGTAATCATTATCATCAAGTGGCTCATTTTTCACTCTGAAATACATTTGATAAAATTACATGATTATGTTTCAACATTTTTATAAATTCAAACTCATAAAATAAACATTACCTAACAGCAGTATTGAATACGTTGCTCGATTCCATCTTACTCGTTAGAAATGTTATTTGCGACTTACTCTGTCAATACTAACGTTACGAGTCGAAATAGCTCAAACTCAGTTCAATAATATTGATAAATCATGATGTAGAAACTGGTATGAAAGTAAGGGAAGCAACATTACGCTATCAATCTTGCTCGTGAATAACAATCATTTTTCAAAAAGTGATATTTTATCTCAAAGAAATAAAAGATTCATCAAAAAATCAAAAGTTCATTAAACTATATTCCATTGCAAAATCGTATCATAATTTATTTATGTTGAAGATTCATTATTCAATGAGCAAAAATTAAAAGATTGAGATACGGACGAAAAAAAATCCACACATTTTTGATAATAATGACAATTTTTTTTATTATTATCCATTACATTTTTGCATTGATATTTTTTTGATCGTATTTTCTTTTAGTAATCCAAAATGTATACGTATCGTATACGGCGTTTAATAGTTTAACTTTTTTTTCTTCCCCTCGATCGTCGTTCGGATTTTTTTATTATTTTTCTTTTGGTGTTCCCTCTTAATAAAACAGTCAACTTACAATTATATCATATAATACGGAGTCAATTCTATTTTATTCGACAACAGCGAGCTGGTAATGTTTTCTACTTGTTTTTTACAACGTCTCGGGCACCAGGAATTAAAATCATTTTATGATTTTCGGTGACTTGAAAGGTATATTAATCATAATGGAATCAAGAGAATTTCGAGACTTTTTTTTCTTTCAGCACTGTTATTGTCACCGATGGATTGAATCCTCGAGAATAAAGAGCCGAATTTGACAGATCGATTTCGAGTGAGCTTCAGAAGAATAATTTTTATTATAAAAAAATGAAGCTGAAATGTTTTTTTATTCAAGTAGAAATGTTTATAGGTTTTGATCGCTTCCATCCGGATGACACGATGCCCGCCTATCCAGAGAAAAGTCCTGTACAACGAGTAGAGATCACTTTGCTTTTTTTTTTTAATTCACTTATGCATTTTGTCGAAATCAATATGAATATTTACATATCACAATACGTTTAATTACAATAAAATTTAAAGATACAAAATTTCGAAGGATTCCAAAAGAAACGATTGACTATATAATTACGCGAAAGTCTTTCGTGTTTTTGGCATTCAATTAACATCTAGAATTGATATTAAAAAATTTACACAAAGGTGAGGTCGTTTCAATTTGCCGAATAAATTTTCATTTTCTCTCCTTCACTCCTAATCTTAGTCAATATTATTAAATTGAATATCCTCGTTTTAATTATCATAGAAAAAAAGCTCGTGTTTGATTCATCTGCCGTGTCTACGTATTTCATTGCGATTTCAATTGCGTTTTCTCTTCGTATTAAAATTAAAATTATACAAAAATCAGCGAATACAATAGATTGATTGTTCACTAGCGTTAAATATAGTATATAATTCTCTACCATTTTCACGATACTTATGCGTTCCTTTCTTCATCTATTACTTTATAATCCTCGCACTCCGTCATAATATATACATCTTTTCTTTTTTGTTTGTAGTTTTAGTTGACGCAAAAGTTCTTGAGAAGCTTTTATTATTCGTGCAGCGATTGGAGGGATTTGTTACAGTATAACCGTTTGCATTTGCGGTTACTAAATATTTCATTTTTTTCTCAGTTAAATTTTTAAACTACTTTTAAACATTTACTTCCGATAATAAAATAATCAGCGAATTTTATGGACTAATTTTTGGTGTTTGTACAAATTGCTTGAAGCTCCAAATTTCTTTTCACACTCATTACATGCAAAATTTTTACAACCTTTGTGTACTATCCTTTGGTGAACGAGCAAATTAGACTTCTTTCCAAATTTTTTCTCGCATATATCACACGGGTAATCCTTGCGACCTTCGTGAATTACATTTTGGTGAAGAAGCAAAGTCGATTTTTGACCGAATTTTTTCTCGCAATTGTCACATGGGTAATCTCTGCGACCTTCGTGGACTGTCTTTTGTAAAGTCGTCAGTGTCATATTGTGAACCATAGGTACTGATTATCAGAATAATAGAGAATTTAATAAGAATAAAGATTCAAAGTAAAATTATAAAGCTAAGGGATAAATCGATTTATTGTTTAAGAAACATGATCTGGCTCTTTTCATATTAAAATGTATTGTTTTTATAGTATTTTTGATACATTTATTAGGTCATATTGAGCGAGCGATGCGCCATAACGATGTGAGCTCTGAGATTTCTTTTCTGTCCAAATGTCTTGCCGCATGTCTCGCATGAATGTATGATAGCACTATGCGACGATTTGACGTGCTTATGGAGTTGAGTTTGGTATTTAAATTTTTTTTCACAGAAATCACATAGATGGGTGATTCCATTGTGCTCAGCATCGATATGGGCTTTCAGACTACTTTTCGCAGTAAATTTCTTTGTGCACATATCACATGGATGGGTAATTCCATTGTGCTCCGCATCCATATGCCTTTTGAGATTACTTTTTAGTATGAATCTAAATCCGCAAACTTCACATCCGAAGCCAATTCCATTGTGCACAGCATCAATATGGTTTTGGAGATAATACTTTGATGTGAATTTCTTTTTGCAAATATCGCATGTATGTCTGACATTATTATGCTCCGAATCGATGTGCTTTTTGAGAGAACCCTTTTGTGAAAATATCTTTTGACATTTATCACATGGATGCGTGATTTTATGATGTATCGATTCGATGTGAGTATTGAGATTAATTTTTTGTGTGAATGTCTTTCCACAAATGTCACATGTATGTCCGATTCGCTTGTGCAACGAATCGATGTGTTTTTTTAAATAACCCTTATCTGAGAATGTCTTTTGGCATTTATTACATGCATGTCGGACTTGATTGTGCACGAAATCAATGTGTTTTTTTAGATAACCCTTGTGTGGGAATGTCTTTTGGCAAATACCGCACGCATGTCTGAAACCATTATGCACCGCATCGATGTGGATTTTGAGACTACTTTTGTCTGAGAATGTCTTTGGGCATTTATTGCATGCATGTCGGACTTGATTATGCAACGAAGCGATGTGCCTTTTGAGATCACTTTTTTTTGAGAATGTCTTTTGGCATGTATCGCATGTATGATTGATACCACTTTGCACTATACCCACGTGTGCTTTGAGACTCCTCTTATAGTTCGACTCTTTTGAAACACTTCTTGTTTCAGATTGTTCGCTGAGTTCACGTCTGGAATTCAAATCAGTTTCTTCGTCGCTTAAAATTTCTTTCTTCACTGTCCCGACAGTTTCTAGTTTTATTTTGCTTCCAGTTTCATACTCGTCACTATTCGGCCATTGATTTGAAGAATAATCTTCAATTTTCATAACCGCCAATAAGTTGGGCTTCATGTCGGTACATTCCATTTCGATTTGGATGTCGTCATATTCATTTTCATGATTTTTGTCAATTTCTTGAAGCATTTGGCCCTGAAAAAATTTAAATCATGAGAAAAGTTTCATGAAAAGTTTTATCGTGATTGTTGCATATAATTATCAACACATACTGAATTTTCTTGCCAAAACCTTTCGTATTTGACATTTCGAGTAACGGGTGTAGTGTCAATTATTTTGTAATCATTATCATCGTTGAAAGGTTCATCAAGAGGCTCATCTTTCACTCTGAAATAGATTTAGTTAGATTAATTATTTTAGTATAAGAGTTTCGTAACATAATTTTTATAAAATAAAAATTACCTAACGGTAGGATTTAATACATTGCTCCATTCCATCTTACTCGTTAGAAATCTGACTTGCGACTTACTCTGTCAATACTTACGTTACGAGTCGAAATAGAACTGAAACTGAAATAAATAGTATTTACTACTTTTGATATGGAAATTAAAAGTAATGTAAACCAAGCAACATTAGTTTCATAACATTGGACAAATTACGTTAGCGATGTAATTCATGAATAAACATCATTTCCCTATAAATAATATTTTATTTTCGAAGAAATTAAAAAAATATGAAAACGAATTCATTGGAATAATTTCACGTAAAAAAGGAAGGAAGGATAATTCGTTACTGTAAGAGATGGATTCGATGAGTTGATCATGGAATTACGGTTCTTTATACTCCGAGTCACATCCTTTAAGAAAGCCGAATACTACCTCCCAAGCTGACAAATTTAGCTCGGCAGCAATGCTTTTGTTATATACCAATAACCCAGCGTTGGGTATAGTAAAATTTAAATATAATAATTAAAATAAGACCGTCAAATTAACACGTATGACGCCTGATCTCGCGGGTAAAGAGGCATGTATGTAAGATGAACACAGAGACAGGCAAGCGCTGTCGCATGAATGTATGTGTGAATGTAAGCGGCCAACACACATCGGCGCATTAGATCGAACCCGCGCGCATATGTGTATCAGCCGAACACAGAGCAAGACAAAGGTTGAAGGTATGTACGGACGTGCGCGAGCAACATTACCGACGCACTAGATCAAGCCCCGCACGCGTATATATTCCGTGTATGTGTACTCGCATGTGTGTGCAAACCGAACACAAAGAAGGCATAACACACACATGCGAGACGAGACTCGTGGAATGATTCGAATTGGTACAAAGGGGCGAAGCAAGTTCGCACGCGCACTCGCAAGTCCCATATCTCCCCCAAGTTTGGCCTTTGACCTTAGATAACCATTGGGAACATCCTGGTCTAGCGGAAACTGAGTCAATAAGTGACGAAATAGCTGGTAGATTTGCGACTTGTGGAAAAAACCCAAGACGGACCCCCGCCGAAAGGTCCATGATTTAATTAGTATATAACGTGCATAAAAATTAGGCCTCGGGGCAGATCATTTTATACAGTCGAGCAGGGCGAAGCTCTGGGCAGATCATTATAGAGAGTTGAGTAAGGCGAAGCTCTGTGCGCGCGAATAATCGAATCATTGTAATAGCGACTTCGCAATATTTAACGGACTTGTCATACAACGCGAATTGCACATATTGTACTTAGTGAGAACCAAGCGCGAGTCAATAACAGCGACTAACTTGTACTTGTACTTATACGCCGCGATCATCGAAATCATTAATTGTATTCGCGAACGGTAAAGCTCGAGTGAGTGCTTCCACCAGCCGAGCAGCGCAACGTCCCAACAGCAGCCACGACCGTCACTGCAACAGCCGCGACCGACGGCCAAACAGCATCAGCGCAGCGCACCAGCAACAGCGACAACCGTAGCGTCCCGACGGCGTTTGCAGCCCTACAGATCGACGAGCATCGGCCACACTTATTTTGTAAGCTTGTTTAATAGTAATTAGTTTTCTTGTAATAAAGTCTTGTGTGTAAATCTCACTTGAGCGTTATACACTTTATTTCATGATCCCTCTCCACTCAGACACAACAGAAAATAATATTTAATATTTAAATAATAAAGTTATTACCCAGTGGTAACGGGTATATAACCCTTTCGACGTTCGGAGCAGCCGAAAGGTCGAGTCTCACAAGATTTGCCAAAGGACGTTACTTTGACGCTCATACCTCTGGCTATTTCCAGAGAACCTGAATTAGACTCTCTTCCTCCGAGTCGCAAGGAGAGGCTGCAATGATATTAATTCGTGTACGACCGATGGTGATAATAACGGAACTTAAGAGTTCCTTTCCGAAGAACCATGGGGACAATCCAACGCGGCGGTAAAAGAACTCGAAGGAGAATATATATGCCTTTAGTTAGGTCACCGGCTTTGCACCGAGAGATCGTATCATAGCGAGAGAGTCGAGTCTGATCGCGACGATGTTTAATAAATTTGAGCAAAATATAATTCTCACATTAGTGAAGAGATAGCAAGTAACATCGAGTACGAAAGAACATGCGTAAAACTTATAGTGGCCGCAACTTCTCAAAAATAAAGAAACGAACGATATTATAAGAAAAGCGCAGAACCCTCGATTTCGGCAACTTTCCCTGCATTGGAAGTGTTACGTGGATGTTATTTATATCTTTCCATATGTAACAGTGAAGTAACATAATGCATAGAAATTCATCACATAATTAATGAAAATTAACACTTGATCTTACATTTTTATTTCTAACTTAATTCAACATAAATTTTAAACATTTATTAGGTCATATTGAGCGAGCGATGCGCCATATCGATGTGGGCTCTGAGATTTCTTTTCTGTCTAAATGTCTTGCCGCATGTCTTGCATGAATAAGTGGTACCATTATGAGACAATCTGTTATGTCTAGCGAGACTATTTCGATATTTAAATTTTCTTTTACAAATATCACATGTATGGGTGATTACATTGTGCTCCGCATCCATATGAGTTTTGAGATTACTTTTGTCTAAGTATGTCTTTTGGCATTTATCACATGCGTGGGTGATTCCATTGTGTAGCGCGTCCATATGCGTTTTGAGACTACTCTTGTCTGAGAATGTCTTTTGGCATATATGGCATGGATGCGTGATTTTACGGTGTAACGAATCGATGTGTCTTTGGAGATGACCCTTATATCTGAATGATTTTCCGCATTCATCACATCGATACCTTATTTTACGATGCACCGAATCAATGTGATTTCTAAGATTACTCCTGTCTGAGAATGTCTTTTGGCATATATCGCATGGATGAGTAATTTTATGATGTATCGATTCGATGTGAGTTGTGAGGTGGTTTTTTTGAGTGAATGTCTTTCCACACATGTCACATGCATGTCTAACACCATTATGCACCGAATCGATGTGCTTTTTGAGATTACACTTGTCTGAGAATGTCTTTTGGCATATATCGCATGGATGCGTGATTTTACGATGTAACGAATCGATGTGTCTTTGGAGATCACTCTTAGATCTGAATGATTTTCCACATTCATCACATCGATACCTTATATTACGATGTACCGAATCGATGTGCTTTTTGAGATTACACTTGTCTGAGAATGTCTTTTGGCATATATCGCATGGATGTGTGATTTTACGATGTAACGAATCGATGTGTCTTTGGAGATAACTCTTATATTTGAATGATTTTCCGCAAATATCACAATCATGTGTGATTTTATTATGCGTAGTATCATTGTCAGTTTTGAGCCTATTTTCATTGCTAAGCTCTTTTGAGGCAGTTCCTTGTTTATTTTGCTCGCTGAGTCCACGCCCGAAATTCAAATCAGTTTCTTCTTTACAAAAAACTTCTTTCTTCACTGCCCCGACAGTTTCGAGTTTTATTTTGCTTCCGTTTTTATAAACATCGCTATCCTGCCATTGATTTGGAGAATGATCTTCAATTTTCGCAACTAATAATAAATTAGGCTTCATGTCTATACATTCCATTTCGATTTCCAGGTCGTCAAGTTCATTTTTCTGATTTTCGTCATATTCTTGAAAAAGCTCTGGGGTCTGAAAAAATTAAAATTATTATAAGAAAGTTTCATTAATGATAGTCAAACGTAATTATTAACGCTTACTGAATTTTCTTGCCGAAACATCTCGCATTTAATATTTTGAGTGACGGGTATCGTGTCAATTATTTTGTAATCATTATCATCCAGTGGCTCATTTTTCACTCTGAAATACATTTGATAAAATTACATGATCATGTTTCAACATTTTTATAAATTTAAACTCATAAAATAAACATTACCTAATAGCAGTATTGAATACGTTGCTCGATTCCATCTTACTCGTTAGAAATGTTATTTGCGACTTACTCTGTCAATACTAACGTTACGAGTCGAAATAGCTCAAACTCAGTTCAATAATACTTATAAATCATGATGTAGAAATTGGTATGAAAGTAAGGGGAACAAGATTACGCTATCGATCTTCCTCGTGAATAACAATCATTTTTCAAAAAGTTATATTTTATCTCAAAGAAATAAAAGATCTATCAAAAAATCAAAAGTTCATTAAAACTATATTCCATTGCAAAAAAGAAGGTTAAGTCATGCTTTTTACATCATTGCTGATTCCTGGCGTTCTGATTATAAGGTCCCAACAAATCATATCATATTTATTAATGTAATATTTATGATTCAATGAGCAAAAATTAAACGATTGAGATATGGACAAGAAACAAACCCACACATTTTTGATAATAATGACAATTTTTTTTATTATTATCCATTACATTTTTTCATTGATATTTTTTCAATCGTATTTTCTTTTAGTAATCCAAAATGTATACGTATCGTATACGGCGTTTAATAGTTTAACTTTTTTTTCTTCCCCTCGATCGTCGTTCGGATTTTTTTATTATTTTTCTTTTGGTGTTCCCTCTTAATAAAACAGTCAACTTACAATTATATCATATAATACGGAGTCAATTCTATTTTATTCGACAACAGCGAGCTGGTAAAGTTTTCTACTTGTTTTATACGCCGTCTCGGGCCATTTTTGGCATTTTTGGTGACTTGAAAGGTATATTAATCATAATGGAATCAAGAGAATTTAGATTTTTTTTCTTTCAGCACTGTTATTGTCGCCGATGGATTGGATCCTCGAGAATAAAGAGCCGAATTTAACAGATCGATTTGGAGTGAGCTTCAGAAATATAATTTTTATTATAAAAAAATGGAGCTGAAATGTTTTTTTATTCAAGTAGAAATGTTTATAGGTTTTGATCGCTTCCATCCGGATGACACGATGCCCGCCTATCCAGAGAAAAGTCCTGTACAACGAGTAGAGATCACTTTGCTTTTTTTTTAATTCACTTATGCATTTTGTCGAAATCAATTTGAATATTTACATATCACAATACGTTTAATTACAATAAAATTTAAAGATACAAAATTTCCAAGGATTCCAAAAGAAACGATTGACTATATAATTACGCGAAAGTCTTTCGTGTTTTTGGCATTCAATTAACATCTAGAATTGATATTAAAAAATTTACACAAAGGTGAGGTCGTCTCAATTTGCCGAATAAATTTTTTTTCTCTCCTTTACTCCTAATCTCAGTCAATATTATTGAATTGAATATCCTCGTTTTAATTATCATAGAAAAAAAGCTCGTGTTTGATTCATCTGCCGTGTCTACGTAATTCATTGCGATTTCAATTGCGTTTTCTCTTCGTTTTAAAATTAAAATTATACAAAAATCAGCGAATACAATAGATTGATTGTTCACTAGCGTTAAATATAGTATATAATTCTCTACGATTTTAACGATACTTATGCGTTCCTTTCTTTATCTATTACCTTATAATCCTCGCACTCCGTCATAATATATACTTCTTTTCTTTTTTGTTTGTAGTTATAGTCGACGCAAAAGTTCTTGAGATGCTTTTATTATTCGTGCAGCGATTGGAGGGATTTGTTACATATAACCATTTGCATTTACGGTTACTAAGTATTTCAATTTTTTTCTCAGTTAAATTTTTAAACTACTGCTTCTATCTATATTTTTTTTTAATTAGCTTCTTTGATTTTTAGAAAAAATTATCCATCACCTTTTATCATATCCTTCGTTCTCTTTTTCCTTCTCCGCTATACATGTATCACGAGCAAATGATAAAAGTTATGTGTTATCTTCTTTTTTTTTTTAACGGTTTAACTACCTGTTCGAAATTTGATGGTCGTGAAAATCTTTAGAGAACAATTGACATGCGTTTCATAAACTTTCCTAACGTGAAAACATTGATACCTTTTTTTCTGTCGTTACACGATATATCATCTAAAAACTTATACCTTTATTATTTTCGTTTTCAAACAAGCCCAACTCTATATAATATTCGCTCTTCAACTCTTTTTAGATTATATGAACTTTTCATTTTATTTTGACACTTTGCCATATTTTATTTGACTATCACACTCATGCTACTTTTTTGTTTACTTTGAATCGTAAGTATCATCCCTCAAGATGAAGGAAAAAAATTCTCGACGTGTTATAAAATACAAACGAACGGACATACGTATATATACTTTAATTCGAATAATTCGTAAGAAATTAGGCAGTTCGTAGTTTCTAAAGGACAGTTTATCAATAAATATCGACACGAATCATTTTTTGTGTTGTGCATTTTTGAGAGATGTGCTTCGAGAACGATCGTCTCTTAAATCGAAGTTTCTTTTTTTTTTTGTAATAAAAAAATGACGATTACTTATAATTACAAGCTTTTCTTCTTTTTCTTTATTTATTTTATTTTCTTTTTCAAGACTCTGCCCTGCGTCTTAAAAAATCGGTAAAAAATCGACGAAATAGAAATATACACAGACATAGTCGTACTTATATCGATAATGAAAAACTCAAATCGTCGTTGATCTTTCAATTAACGCGTCGTTCATATCCTCGAAAGAAAAGCCTTACTTTATACATTTTCCGTACGGAACTAAAACATTCGCACGTCTCTTCGTTACACAGTGATATATTTTTTAAATAATTTTATCTTCTATGTTCAACTATTACGTTAGACACACCCTCTGCGTCGTATAATGAGTATTTCATAAACACTTTCAACAACGACGAGTACAATGGATTAGTTGTTAGCTGCTTTTTTTTTATCGTTTTTATCGTTTTTCGTGACAAAAAAATTACACTATTCGTAATTTACACAACTCGTCATTTATATACATAATAGTAATAATAATAATAATAAATTAATTTTTATATATCATTTTTCTTTAATTATTATCGACGTCCGATGAGTTAGCGATCGTCGCTAATTGGCTATCACAATGATCAGTTTATTTTTTCTTTTTTTTTTCTTTAGTATGTGTCTGTGTGTACATCTCAGCCCTCGCTCGTGCACCACCTTTTTATTTTTCGTTTGTTCGTTCTCTATACAATAAATATTTCGGTATTATTCATCATATTTATAATTATACTCAGGGATAAAGACTTTTATTCTTCTGGATGCTGGGTTAAGAGATTATTCAAGACGATAGTATAGTATTTTTCAAGAGATAAAGAGTTGAAAGTTGTAAGGTAGGGTTTTTAGAGAAGGGGTTTGGAGGAGGTCGTTATATCATAGCGTCAACGAGGTACTTATATACTTTTTTTATAATAATAATATATCTGTATCATTATTAAATCGTCTTTTTCTTCTTCTTCTTCTTCTTCTTCTTCTTCTTCTTTTCTCTTCTCGTTTACTTGAAGTACTTGAGGCCCGTGACCAGGAGGAACTTCTCGATGAAGAGCTCGGAGTCGAGCACGGCGATGTGGGCCGCCCGGCCGATGAGCGCGTTGGCGGTGGGCGGCAGGGCGTGATGCACGTCGTAGCGCACCAGACTGACGCCCGGCGTCGACATGATCGGGTAAAGGATGTTGTGCACCATCTCGCGATAGGCCGAGCCTGCAACAAATTAAGGCGAGAATGAAACGACGAACTTTCTAAAATTGGCAACGTCGGACTTGTACTTGTACAATCATCTTTACTTTGCCACTTGCAGATTTTTAGATAACCGCAGACTCGCCATCTAGCAACGGAGGCTGCTATTAATTACGATTCAATTTCATACATTTTTTTAGCGATCGATGCTAAAACTGAATCGATTTCAAATCATTCATTTTCAATAGAAATATTTAATTTTGACCATAGAATTGGATATCATTGGTTTATTTTGACGTTAAAATTAATGCACAAGATTGCGTATTCATGGATACTTTGGGCATTTTTGAGTATGTCGATGTTCAACGAAGATTTTTTTTCAAAGTACACTGCATAAAAGCAGTATTGGTATCGATTGATTTATCAATGTGACTTGTATCTTCATAACGCAACGTAATACAAACAAAAATTGAACAAATATCCTTTTGAAAATTTTCCCACCTCTTCATTTTCCAAATATTTTTTTTGTACTCAACATTAATGATCAAAACTCAATGTTTATACCCGCGTTAAAAAAAAAAGTTTTAAGAACTTCTTAATTATGAGCCTCAGTGAGATGTTCTTAAAAAGATCTTAAAAAGATCTGTTTTTTTTACTCGGGTACCCACGAAGAAACTAATAAAAAAACTCCCGTACTCACCCTGCTCGGACGGATCTCGAACCGCGGCCTTGCACAGCTCGATCCTGGCCGAGTGCAGCGGCACGTATCTGTCCTGGGCGCTGCCGCAGAGCAGCACGTGCTTGAACCTCTGCAGATTGCTCCTCTGGCTCAGCCGAAACATGAACGAGCGTCGCACGTCCGTGGAGTCGCGCATCGCCAGCTGCAGCAGCGAGCCCGACTTCTTCCACTTCTGCATGAACCACATGCCCGCGTTCACCAGCCCCGAGGTGTTGTACAGGGTGCCCAGATGGGGTCCGCTCAGACTCAGGAAGGTGTGCAGGCGCGGCACGAGGCCGCGCAGCTGCGGTCGGGTCAGGGCGCTCCTGATGATGATGTTGCCGAGCGAGTGGCCGACGAAGCTCACCTTGGTGGGGGCGAGGCCGCCCGACTCGATGTGATGCAGTATCTCGGCCACGAGGCGATCCGTCATCGTGTCGAAGTCCGAGAACGTGTCGCCCTTGTTGGTCTCCGACATGAGAAAGTCGAGATGCTGGCCGGGCAGGCCGAGCTCCAGGTAGGTCTTGACGAGGCGCAGATCCGCGGCGTTGCCGTCGAGGCCGTGCACGCACACGATGAGGTGGCAGCCCTCGGGCGAGTACAGCCTGTACTCGTCGCTTATGTGAAAGTAGGGCAGCTGCGAGGCCAGCTGCCCGGCCGGCAGATCGCTGTACAGCTTGCCCGGGAAGCAGGTCTGACGCTTGAAGTCCTCCTTGTTCTTGTTGAAGTTGGCGTTGTCGCCGCTACCGCCATGATCCTGACCCGACTGTGGAAGCTGTTGCTGATTGTTCTGCTGGCTGCTCTGGAGGAGCTCCTTGCCCTCCTGATAGCAGTCGGAGCAGAGATCGTGGCGGCTGCCCTTGCCGTAGGGTATGCCGTCCGTGGCGACCCGCTGCTTGCTGCGCTGCGGCGAGCACGGAGCTGTCTTGGTCTGTTTGGGGCTGCCCCGTACCGACTTGTTGCTGCCGTTGACGTGGCCTTGAGGATGATGATGCTGCTGGTGCTGCTGTTGTTGTTGCTGGTGCACTTGATGCTGCTGTTGATGCTGTTGATATTGATGATGACGATGATGTTGATGATTCTGACGTTGATGAATCAGCATCTTTTGTTGCTGCTGCTGCTGTTGCTGCTGTTGTTTGACCGACTCGACCACGTGATAGAGCGGATTGTCGACGGTCATGGGTGGCATCATCATCCCCGCAGCCGCTGCGGCGGCGGCCATCATCGAGGGCGGCAGGGGCGACGGGTCGCGAAACGCCTCGGGCGGCGGCGGCTCGTCCATGAACATCCTCGGCGGAGGCAGTCGCACCAGCTCCTCGTACGTGGCGCTCGAATCGCCGCCACCGGCCGCCGGCGAGTCCGGGATTTTTTTCGCGCCCGACGTCGCCGTCGTCGTCGCCGTCGTCGTCGTCGGCTGTTGTTTGTCTCTTTGATGATGTTTATGCCTGTCGCGTTTCTTTTCCTTCTTTTCTTTCTTATGTCTCGGCGGGGGTTGTGGAGGTGCCGCTGGTTGCTGTTGCTGCTGCTGTTGCACGATCTTGGCCAGCTTCTGCCTCAGCTGCTCCGTGGACAATTTCGACGACGACGACGACGACGGCTGATGATGACGCCGACGACGATGATGATGCGGTTTGGGCCGTCGCTCGGAGCTCGAGTTGGTGTCCGCGTCGCCGCCGCTGCTCACCCAGCCGCTGCGCTCCGAGGTCAGATTGCTCGAGGACGACGACGACGACGACGACGAGCTGCTGTGACTACTGCCGCTGCCGCTGCTGCTGCTCTCCGCGGGACTGGTCGGCCTCGAGCTCGGCGGCGACAGTTTGGCCACCATAGCCGCTTGCTGCTGCTGCTGCTGAGATTCCTGGGCGATGCTGGGCATGCAGGGCATGGAGACGGCGCTGCGCGGCACGACTGTTTTATTCTTGGCCGTGGGTACGCTGGCGCAGCGGAGCCTCTTGCCGTCCGGAGTCAAGACTGGACCCGGTTGCTGCTGTCCTTGCTCCTGGTCCGATGGGTAAACTGCGGGAGAATCGAATATTTTTATTAAGCATGTTCGATTGATGAAAATATCGAGTAAATTCTTATGCTGGTTTATTATATGATCTTACAAGAAATCTTATGTAAGATCTCATGTTGGAATTTGCGTTACAACTTTTGTGAAGTACGTGTCACATTAGATCTTAAACAAAAATAAATGATTTTCTCAATTCAAGATCGTACGTAGGAAACTTTTACGTAGGTTCTAAGTTCTTATGAAAGATCTTACCCATATATTTAAGGCTTTTGAGTAGAGCCCCTTTTACATAATAATTTATAACGTCGATTATGGTATTTAAATCTTACATAAGATCATCTGTGAAATCTTACATAAGATCATCTGTGAAATCTTACTTAAGATCAAGTATAAGATCTTACGTAAGACCACGTGTAAGTATCATAAATAAGAACTTGCATAAGATTTTGCTTACAGAGGAATCTGCACTTTTGTATACCTGTAAAGGAATTGACGGACACCGGTGACATCAGCGCAGGACTGGACGAGTCCTGGTTCGGCGATTTCAGCGCGTCCACGGGCGACAACGGCTCCTTGCCGTTGTCCTTGTGGTGGTTGTTGTTGTTGTGCTCCGTTTCCAAAATGTGCCGACCACCGCCACCACCACCGAGTAACAAGGAATCTTGATAAGCAATGGGTGGCGGCGGATGATGACGACCACCGCTACCGCTACCTCCGGTCGACGAAGTCGTTGATTTTCTCTCCATCGTGGACACGGCCGAGCAGCAGCCGGAGTCGCCGCTCACCCTGATGCTCGGCGCCGCGGACTGCGGCCGACTGCTCTGCTTCGAGCGCGATGAATCACCGCCGCCGTAGAGCTTGGACAGGCCGTTCCTGAAGCTCGGCTCGTTGTAGATCGAGTCGTACGTCGAGTCCTTGTTATTGTTGTTGTGGTGCTGGTGCTGGTGATTGTTGTTGTTGCTGCTGCTGCTGCTACTGCTGTTCTTGTTGTTGTTATTGTTGTTGACGATCGAGTTGTGATTGCGACGCTGCTGCTGCTGATCGGAACGTTTTCGAGAGGGAGAGACTCGTGCTTTGCCGCCGCCGCCCCCGCTGTTGATGTCGTTGCGATGCTGCAGAAGACTCTCGCGACTTCGGCTGAGGTAATTGCGCGCGTCCTCGTACAGGTCGCTGTCGCGAGATCTCTGAAAGCGGAATAATTGATTTTTGTCAGTTGGATCAATTGGCGATTTTTGAAAGCGACGTCGAAGATATTTAGTGGATTTTAAATGACAATTTAACTAATTCCAAAAATTTAGATCAGTTTTCAATCACATTGTGTACGGTAAAACTATTTTAAATTTCTGTCACTAGATGGCGAGTACCTTGAAATCAGTCAATCTGCAAGTGACAAAGTCAAAATTTTGGTACAAATGAAAGCACGGTATTTGCACGTACAATAAATGGGATAATGTTTATCCTCGAGCTATTTCTCTTTTACGATTTAGATTTTTTTTATTTTTCTTTTTAGTAATTTAGATTTATAGCCTACTTTTGACAAGGAGAATTCATGTTCTAGTCAAATAACGTCAGTTGAGAAGTAATTATAGAATGCAATGCCAGTGTCGGATTAACAAAAGTGCTGCCCTACACCCACTGTTACTTTCCAGTCAGTTAAATCGAATTTTGAAAAATTGAAAAATTAATATCGAAGTATAATTAAAATAGGACTGTGAAAAGTACTACATAAATTAGAAGACTTAATTGTATAATTTAAACCAATAAGAGCTTTTTTACAATCTTTAAAAATTTGTATAAGTCTGGTTTCCACGTTGGTTTTTTCAATAAACTGATAATAAAAAATTATATAATAATGAAAAGTTATCGTTACTACCGATCAAGGCTCTCTTGGCAGAATAAATCAATGTCCGTCCGCAAACTTATCAAAATCTTTCAAAATGGCGTGTTTCGTCAATTGGATCACGCATCATTATCTCACGTTTCTAAAAAATTCGATAGTCAGCTAAACGCTCGTCCCATTCATAGTTCCAAATAAGACGTGCAAAAAAATTCTCGGCTGATCGTTGCATGAGTCAAAAAATGCGCAGAAAGTAGTAAATAGTTGTCGTGTACAGTTAAGAAATAAAGCATTAACCAGGATAATGAATGATGTATATTTAAAAAAAAATAAAATAAAAAATTATAAATATAGTAGAAACATAATATACGCATATTTACAATTGTCAATAAAAAAATTAACGTACGTCATTATTTCACCGATTGAATGCACGCCTTTCTCTTATGAGATAATAATATTAAGAGTATATGACTGCGATAAATTCGAGTTATTCAATATAGACAATACTTTATTCCTAATAAACTTAAAATCTCTTTACAATTATTCATTGTGAACCAGGTGTGAAATATCCAGTCTTTTAATTAAAAAATAATCAGAGAATTTTATGGATTCTTTTTTGGTGTTTGTACAAATTGCTTCGAGCTCCAAATTTCTTTTCGCACTTATCACATGCAAAATCTTTGCGACCTTCGTGAATCATCATTTGGTGAACGAGCAAATTATACTTTTGTCCAAATTTTTTCTCACATTTGTCACATGAGTAATCCTTGCGACCGTCGTGAACTACTTTTTGGTGGAAAAGCAAAGTCGGTTTTTGACCGAATTTCTTCTCGCACTTATCACACGCGTAATCTCTGCGACCTTCGTGAACTGTCTTTTGGTGCTTAAATAAATTCGATTTAATTCCAAATACCTTCCCGCAATTGTCGCATGAGTAATCTTTGCGACCTTCGTGAACTGTCTTTTGGTGGAGAAGCAAATAGTCTTTATATCCAAATTTCTTTACAAACTTATTGCATGCGTAATCTTTGCGACTATCGTGTACTGCCTCTTTATGGATGAGCAAAATTGATTTTCGTTGAAATTTTTTCTCGCATTTATCGCAAGTGTAATCTTTACGACCTTCGTGGACTGTTTTTTGGTGTTGGTTCAAACTGCTTCGATCTCCAAATTTCTTTTCACACCTGTCGCAGGGAAAGTCTTTCCGACCTTCATGGACTACTTTTTGGTGCCTTGTCAAATGACCTTTATCCCCGAATTTCTTTTCACATTTATCGCATACATAATCTTTGCGACCTTCGTGTACTATCCTTTGGTGATAAAGCAAACCAAATTTTCGCGTAAATTTTTTCCCACAATTGTCGCATGTAAAATCTCTGCGACTTTCATGTGTCATTTTTTGGTGTACTATCAAATTGCATCGAACCCCAAATTTCTTTTCGCATTTGTCACATGGGTAATTTTTTTGACCTTCGTGGATTGTCTTTTGATGCTTGGTCAAATCTGATTTTTGTCCAAATTTCTTCTCGCAGTTGTCACAAGCAAAGTCTCTGCGACCTTCGTGAACTACTTTTTGGTGGAAAAGCAAAGACGGTTTTTGACAGAATTTCTTCTCGCACTTATCACATGCAAAATCTCTGCGACCTTCGTGGATTTTATTTTTATGGAAGAACAAACTATTTTTATATGCAAATTTCTTTTCGCATTGGTCACATGGGTAATCTCTCCGACCTTCGTGGAATATTTTTTGATGCGCAAGTAAAGACCGTTTTTGTCCAAATTTCTTCCCGCAATTGTCGCATGAGTAATTTTGGAAGTCGTTGTGTACAGCCTTTAGATGGAAGAGCAATTGCGAGTTTTTTCTAAATTTCTCCTCGCATTTATTGCATGCATAATCTTTACGACCTTCGTGTATTCTTGGTGCTTAATTAAACTCGATTTGTATGCAAATTTCTGCTCACAAATGTCACATGCATAGTCCGTGCAACCTTCGTGGACTGTCTTTTGGTGTAAGAGCAAATTCCATTTGTATCCAAATTGTTTCTCACACTCATCACAAGCGAAATCTTTGCGACCGTTATGGACTCTCTTTACGTGTGTGAGTAACCTCTGCTTGCTTGCAAATCTCTTGGCGCACTTTTCACATAAGTAATCTTTGAAAACTTCATGGAATATTTTTTTGTGCTTGAGTAAAGTTGATTTATTTTCAAATTTTCTCTGGCATTTGTCACAAGTAAAATCTTCACGATCTTTATGTATTAATTTTTGATGCGTAAGCAAACTTGATTTTTTCACAAATTTCTTCTCACACTCGTCGCATGCGAAATCTTTGCCTCCTTTATGTTCTGATATTTGGTGTCTACTCAAATGACTCCGGAACTCAAATGTCTTCTCACACTTATCACAAGCGAAATTTTTTTGTTCATTGTGAAATGTATTTCGATGTGTTATCATGCTTGATTCTACTGTAAATTCCTCCTGACAAACATCACAAACGTGTTTTTTTTCGTCCGAAACAGCAATTTCATGTTCACCTGAATTATCTTGAGAGACAACTTCCTCTGATTTCTCCTCACTCTTATCCATTTTATTGTTTAAATTAAACGATGGATTTTTCTATATGTTGCCACGAAATATGAATAAGTAAAATCTATCTCTGGTTTTGTAGCTTGTTTCAGCCGGGAAGACAATATCCGAATTAATTTTGTCGTTACTATAAACACGATCAGTGTGTCGATAAGTCAAAATCGTTTATGATCATATTGTTTACAATTAAATTACCGGCTTATCTGTTTGTACATTCTCCTCACAAATTTCAATAAACTTCCAAAATCATCTTGGCCATTTCGAGTCAATAGATCCTTATACAATACATACAATAAATTATAAAAAAATTTAATCTCAAAATTCACCGCCCCTAAAATAATCAATACTATTACGAGTTACAATACTCACATCGTCCAAAATGCGATCGGTACTGCGCGGCCTCTTCAACTGATGCACCTCGTGCTTTCCATTGCCGTAAAAACCATCGCCGGCACACCTCTGCTGCTGCTGCTGCTGCCTCTGTGTCGATCTACCCAAAGTATTGTACTTTCTCGGTTGATCCAAATGTCCATTCCTCCCCACTTGCTGTTGCTGCTTATTAGCCCTGGCCTTGGTATAGCTCGCCCGATCCAGAGTATTCGTCCTCAGCGCTTCGGGCATATTCATCTGCTGCTTGTGCACGTACTGCTGCTGCTGCTGCTGCTGCTGACCGCGACGACGATGATTGGCGGCTATGGCCTCGTCGAAGAATCCGGCCTTGGCGTCGAAGCTCACCGGGCCGGCGATCTTGCGAATGTCGAGGCTGCCCACGTAGCCGGGCAGCTGCTCGTCGCCGTCCGGGAACATGGCGGCCAGCAGAGAGGTGATGGAGCGCGACTGTCCACCGTCGGGGCCGCGACTCAATTTGCGGCTGCCGTTGCAGTTGTTGCCGCCGCTGCTCGTGCCGTTGCTGCTGCCGCTGCTGCTGCTCTGGACGAGATGCTGGCTCGACTTGGCTCGGGGTAGGGTCGAACCGCCGCCGAAGCAACCGGTCGATCGTTTGCCGTGGCCGTTCTGCGCGAAGACGTTCTGGCAGCTCGACCTGTTGCTGTGATTCTGCTGCTTTTTGTTAGTCGGCATTGTGGCTACCCTCGACGCGGGTGACCTCGGCTGCTGCTGCTGCTGCTTTCCACTGTTACTGTGATTGGTCATACCCAGCATGTGAGTCGAGGCGCTCCTGGGCAGTCGTCGCTGCTGCTGCCTCGGCGAGTCGTAGCCACCTCCAGCGTCCTGCATCTGCATCATCGTGCCACTGCTGGGCGGCTGATGCGACGTCACCAGGTCCGGTCCCAGCTGGTCCAGCGACTTGCTGTGTCGCGCCGCCGCCGGCAGATTGTTCACGTAGTGATGATGACCGCCACCGGAGGACGTCAGCATCAACCTATCCGGATAGCCCAGGCTGCCGCTGCCATTGCCCTCGGAACGGGGCGACCAGATGCTCGACGCGCTGTTGCGATGCTCGCGTCTGGCCAGCTGGCTCGGATCGGCGTAGCGATCCTCGAAGATGAGCGGCAGCGTGGCGAGCTCGCCGTCGAGCTCGGCGCAGTGCACCGGCAGATTGGGCATGCTGGCCAGGTAGCGGGAGCGGCGGGCCGCCTCGCTCACCGCCTGATACGACTGATTGATGGCGTCGTAGCAGCCCGCCGCCGAGCTCCGCGGATTCTCGCACAGGAAGAAGCCCTCGGCGAAGCGACGCACGCGCAGCCGATGGTGGACGCGGCCGAGATGCTGATGGACGGCGTCGCGGCCCGAGAACGCCTCGAGGAAGTGCTCCCAGAGGACGATGTTCTGGGCGCAGAGCTGGGCTACGTCGGCCTCCTCGGGGTCGATCATGCGCGTGATCTCCTTGTGGGTGTTCTGGGCGAGCTCGAGGGCGCGCTGCTGCCACGAGGGCAGCAGGCGGGCCATGTCGGCCAGGTCGGTGAGGAGGGACTCGCGCGCGGCGAGGAGGAGACGGGTGACCTCTTGCTGGGCGAGCTTGGCCGTTTGCAGGCGCGAGGACGCCGAGCCGACGCAGCGGGTCGTCGCGGAGGAGTCCTGAAAAATCAAGAAACGAGCATTGTAAGTATTTGACTTTTTTTAATAGCGATGACGATGTGGGTGTACTTACGATGTTTTTGAATATATTTTCGTCGTTGAGCGATTTGCCCTGGGCTCGGCCGCGGCCGCTTCGTGGAGCGCTGTATCAACACGTCGAAACGATTATTTACTATACTTTATTTCATTTATTATTGGAAAATTAATTTGGTACGTACCAGCTTTGCACATAATGAAGAATACTCTTTCTGCGCGATGAAAAAGAAATAAAGAGAATAAGTTTTTGACGATTCGTGTCGACTGGTAAATATTTATATCAAATGGCAAAATCTCTCACACTCATGGATTGACAATTACTTCATTAGTACCAAAGATATTCGTAACGGGTTCTACAAATTAATTAGCATTTCCATTACGACATCGCTTTGCTTCCTAAATTTATTTATACCATTTTCAAAAGTTCGGAAGCAAAGTTAAGGACATTCAAAAGTACTCGTGCGAAAATACCCAGAATTACATCCGAGCGTGAGTGATCCAGTCGTTCTCTTGGATTTTTAAAGACTTATTACTCGTGAATATTATAGTACCGTTCAAGATCTTCACTTTGTTCGCAACTAGAGAGAAGTAGCTCTAAACGCTTTTGTAATATAAATTATAATAATGATAACAATAATAATGAGATTTGATAAAATACGAGGTATGCTCTACGTAATTTTGGAATGTTACATCGGATTTTAATGAGCTAAACTTCGTACAGTTGGGTATGAAATAACGAATTCTATACCGCTATGCTCTCCAAGTTTCAAAATTACATTTGAAAATCTAAAACTCGCCAAATTCCACTTTTGTTCGTTCGCACGAGTGAAATCTGAATTTTCGGGGCAAGTAACCCAAAGTCGTGAAAATACTTACTTGATGCTCGGCTGATGCAGCGCCACGAGGCAGCAATGAATCGTCATCGACACCGCCGCCAGATGAAAGTAATCGAACAGCACCGGCAGATGATAGTGCAGTCCCTTGGTCGGCACGAAGTTCAGCTCGAGGGCTCGCGACGACACGCACGCCATGCTCGTGGGCTGCTGGTGATGGTGTTGGTGCTGTTGATGATGATGCGACGACGACGACGACGACAACGACGACGAACCACCGGTCGTCGCCCCCGGACCACCCGGCGCGGGCTCGCCGAACCACAGCTCCACCGAGAGATGGAATCGCGCCCGGGCCAGCGCCTCCTCGATCTTGTGGCCGTGCACGAGCACGTGGGCCCGATAGAGCACCGACGTGCCGAGGGTCACCTCCTCGTTGCGGTAGAGTATCTGGAAGCGCTTCGAGGTGCCCGGGGCGTCGTGGTGGCTCGAGCCTGTACATGAAAAAAAAAATATGAAAAGAAGCGAGCTTTTGTGCGGGTAGAAAATAAATAGTAAATACTCACTGCCGCGCAGCTGATTGACCTCGACTTTGATGGGCAGCTTGGGCGAGACCCCGAGCGACGTTCTGATCTGATAGTACCTGCATTCGTGCGATATTTTAATAATAAATATATAAACATGAAATTCCGCTATTAATATATATACGTTCGCGCGAGCGATCGCGCTCGAGTTCACGCGCGTCAAAAGGCGTTATATATGTATAAAACACACTACTTTTTACTTATAATTGACGCGTTCGTTTAACGCCTCGCTGATTTTCACCTCGATATTATGCTCGAGGTGTACTACTAGGTACGGGTGAATTTTCAAACTTTACTTATTTTTTTTTTTTTATTCCGTACTCGAAGTTTATTTTACGTATATAGAACAGAAACTTCTAGCGGGAGTTTTCAAACTTGAGCTCGCTCGCGCGTACCTTGAATCTTAAAATATATAATATAATACGTGTGTGTGTGTGTGTTAGTGTGTGGGTGTGTGTGTGTGGGTGTGCTGTGTTTGCACGACCGCAGCAGCGCGTCGCGCGAATCGAGAGCGCAAAGGGGCTCGAGGCGATAGCACGAGAAGCGGAGGTAGTTTTTTTTTTGCCTTCTTTCCTTCCAAAACTTACCCGCGCTGAAAGAGATCGACATTGTAAAATTTACAGAGCTCGAGAGAGAACTCGAGCGTGGCTTGTAAGTCAGTCATCACGGCGACGACCCGCTGAGCGGCTGCTTCTGCTCATATCTCTGCTGCTGCTGCTCAAGCTCAAGCTCCTCCTCTACGTCTCCCATAAGAGAGCGATTATCGCGACGATGGTCGACGACGACGACGACGGGAACCTCGCCGCTGAGAAGCGCGTCGTCCTGGCGCGCGCGACGACGCTGACAACGACGACGACGATCGCAACCCGGATAACGACGCAGTAGTCGTTGCTGCTGTTGCAATAGTAGTAGTAGTGACGATGATGGGCGATCGTTGTCAGGCATTATATATATTTCGCTTGTCGATCCGCCTTTCGCACGCTTACGGATACTATCGCAATCCGTGATCTGAAAGAATAGAAAAAAAGAGCAACGATGAGGCAACGTTTGGATAAACGATTGCAACGATGATAATCGAGGAAAATATTTATTTGGAATTTCGGAAAATCGATGAGTTACCTAGAATTTCGTATTTTAATGAGGAAATGCAAAAGGAAGGAAGAGGAACACGACTATGTTTTTTTTTTTTACTTTGGCTCGAGTGTAAGTAGAGCATGACTGGACCATTACATTGATACCTGTCTACTCTCTCTTCGGCCTGGAAGAGTTTTCAGCACAGCTGCTACTGCTACTAGCGGAGAGAGAGAGAGAAAAAAAAATAGAAGAAAAATGATAGAAACGAGGGAAAAACGTCGCGACGACGATGATTATGGAGATATAGAGAGAGAGAGAGAGAAAGAGAAATAAAAGAAAAGAAGAAATGAGAGCAATTTAAAAGCTACAAAAAGCTAACAATGAGAAAGTACGAGCACGTGTGTGCACGTGAGTAAGTATATGAAAAAAAAAAAAAAAGAGAGAGAGAGAAGAAGAAAACACCCACATGTATACGTATATCGTACACGTACGTATAGACACACGGACACACTTGGGCAAAAGAAGCGGAAGGAGAAAAATTGCCGAGCTTTTGAAGAGAGAGAGAGAGGGAGGGAGAGGGCGCGAGAGAAAAACAATAAATGACGACGACGAGAGCCAGTTTTTCAGCTGCCGCACGTGTGTATATAGTGGTACATGATAGAGCACAATGACTCTTTCGCTGCGCCGTTGGTATCTGTATAGGTATATCTAGAGGAACGCGAAAAATTGCTTTTAACGATCTCTATAGTCTTCTTCTTCTTACTTGTGTGTGTGTGCATATAACTGCCGTATATCCAAAAGCGATAATACTCATCCTCTGTACCACCCCGCGTGTGTCTGTGTGTGTTGTTTTTTTTTGCGCCGCGAGAGAGATACAGAGACGTTAATTTTTGACGAGAGGACTCTCGCTCTTCACGTTCTCGAGCCGAGAGAAAGAGAGCAAAAAACAATAGGGATCGCGAGTGAAGTAGCTCCGAGCCGATACAAATCCGCCGCGCGTGTGTGTGTGCATGTGTATGCGCGCGATAGTAAATCTGTTTGCGAGGAATGTCGAACGCTTTTGTTCTAAGCGCGAAGCGGCGTATATACGAACCCCGCGGCAAGCAGAAGAGCATCGATGCTTTTTTTCGTTTATTCTTTTTTTTTGTCTTTATTTTTGTTTTATCGCGAAAAAATAAGTAGAAAATTAGCTGTTATTATACTCGCTCGTGCGGAAGATCTCTGCCTCTCGCGGCAGTAAAGTAAGAGCGTAAGGAGGGGTAATTTTCGTCTATTCAGCGAATGAATTGAGCCGCTCGTTATATATAGTATATAATACAAGAGACACATAAAGAGAGAGAGTGAGAGATACGGTCGAGGCGACGAAGTAGTATATGTATCTCGAGAGAGAGAGTATGAGATGACAGCGGATGATGTCAAGGGGCATCTTCACCCCGATTAGACTCGAGGGTATATATAGCCGTTAGAAAAAAAAAAAAAAAAAAGAAGATAGAGGAAGAAAGAGAGGGGAGGTGGAAAAAAAAAGACGAACGCGCGCGCGAACGAGCTGCCAAGTGAACGTCTTGGGTATGATGACGATAAAGAAGAAGAAGAAGAAAAAAGCGGCAGCCCGAGAGCGCGTGTGTTCCGGAGCTCGCGCGAGTGATGTACATTACTCTCTCTCTCTCTCTCTCTCTCTCGCACACACACACGCGCGCGGGCAAGCTTTGAATGAGGAAATGGGCTGAAATGCGCGCGAAAGCTCGCTTCTCGTAGGAGGTTGTTGACCTTCCGCGTTTTTGCGCGCGCGAGAGTAACTTTTTTAAATTTCTTTTTGCGCTTCTTCTTCTTCTTTTTCTTTTTGCTTCTTCGACAAACTCCACCGCCGTGTAAACATGTAATTTTTTATACTTTTCCAGCGGCAGCAACGATGGCCAAGTCGAGCGTGACGCGCGTCAATTTTTATTTTCATTTTTTTTATTTCATTTTTTACGAACGAGCGCGCGCACGTTCTCGTTGTTTATATATAGCCGATAATTATCGGCGCGCACGGGTTGATATGCAAATTTTTTATTATTTCGCGCGTGGTATACGGAATATAAAAAAAAAACAGGAATAACGATCGTGCGGCACGACGCGAGCGTTAATCGATAATTGGCCCATTGTAAACGCGTTAAAATGTATACGATTTATCATTATATCGCGTTATTTTTTTTTTTTTTACGCGCCTCGAGTGATAAAAAAAAGCAAAAACACGACGTATAAAGAGGAAATCAATTTCGCGCCGCGCGCTTTTTATGAAACAATTTTGCATGTATACACGCCACCTGTGCTGCTGCTGCTATTGACGGCTGCTCGAGAATCACTCGAAGCACGATACGTACGTACAAAATATTCAATTCCGTACGTACAAATTTGTTACATACGTATCTATATATACACGAGTCCGAGTCTCGCGCTACGCATTCGCGATCGATTTGCACCGCCGCTCGGCAGTCGCGGTACAGTACTATCTCTGTTTCTGCTTCACCCCTTTTCTCGCGTCGTGTATGTGTATACAACATACATGTGCGGGGGCGGCGAATGCCCATAACGCCATACACGCCGTATGAGATAATATAGAGACGCGTACATACTTCGTCCCTGTGTGTGTTTGTGTATACGCGCTCAGGAAAAGGGAGCTTCCGTGCACGGGGGGGAAAAAAAAGTATAGAGAAGAAAAACGAGTAAAATGAATAAAAGCTCGCCGATATATAGTACGCAGAGCGCGATACATAAAGTAGCTCCGCCGGGCACGTACGGTACACACACGCGCGTTATGATTTTACGCGTCTAAACGCGCGTTCGAACGACGGCACAAAAGGGTTGGGTTTGTCCTTTTCTTTGTACGCTGTACGTGTACACAGTAGGTACATATGGCCGATTCTCTGTGAAATCGATTGGTCAAAAAAATTTTTTTTCTGCAAATATGAAAAACTTGTTGTATTTGATGTCAGAAATGTCCCCAAATTTTATTAGAATTTTTGGGGCCTTCTATGACACTTTTTCAGAGGCCCAAAGTTGGCCATTTTAGGGTTTTTTTGAAATTCATGAAAAATCACAAATATTAAAATAATTCCTGGATTAAAGTAGAATGATTCAAAAGTAAAAGTGCCCAGCAACTTTTTTGTTGGAAATTGTCCAAATTTTCAGAAAAAAAATATGCCAAAGTGATTGGAGCCACCTAAATACATAATAGTGGGAAAACATAAAAAAAAAACATAAAACAAGAAATCTACTCGAGTTCGAACCGGACTTTCATTTCCTAAACTATGTAAAAAGCTTCCCAAAGATGTCAACTAATGCCTGATAAAGTTTTGTAATGGGTCTTAAAGTTTAACGCAATGTAGACAACAATGTGTGGCGAAAAACATGCAAAAAAGGCCTGAAAATGGCTGTTTTTGGTGATTTTAGGCATTTTGGGCCTATTTTTGACCTTTTTTGCATGTTTTTCGCCACACATTGTTGTCTACATTGCGTTAAACTTTAAGACCCATTACAAAACTTTATCAGGCATTAGTTGACATCTTTGGGAAGCTTTTTACATAGTTTAGGAAATGAAAGTCCGGTTCGAACTCGAGTAGATTTCTTGTTTTATGTTTTTTTTGCAGTTTTTTTGCTTTACATTTACCTAGATTGTTCCAATCACTTTGGCATATTTTTTTTCTGAAAATTTGGACAATTTCCAACAAAAAAGTTGCTGGGCACTTTTACTTTTGAATCATTCTACTTTAATCCAGGAATTATTTTAATATTTGTGATTTTTCATGAATTTCAAAAAAACCCTAAAATGGCCAACTTTGGGCCTCTGAAAAAGTGTCATAGAAGGCCCCAAAAATTCTAATAAAATTTGGGGACATTTCTGACATCAAATACAACAAGTTTTTCATATTTGCAGAAAAAAAATTTTTTTGACCAATCGATTTCACAGAGAATCGGCCATATATATAGCTGCGCCTGGCCGAAGCCGAACGAGGGATAGGGCGCGCGCGGACAAACACGAATTTATGGCGCGGTGTGTCGACGGCAGCAGTACAGTAGTGTAACGAAAATCAACGAGCAAAAAGGCTTACATACGTATACACCTACGTATGTATATATTAATGTTGCAGCAGCAGCAGCAGTAGCAGCTACTTCCTGATATAAATTCGTTTTTTATGCTCGCGTATATACTATATAGCAGCGGGGTAAAAGTTCAGACGTCTAGACGCCGCTGTAATATAACGCTTTGGACGATGCTCCGTGCACACACACACACACACACACACACACACACAAGCTCGCAGGTTTTTTCGCCTACTATACTTCTCGTCCTTACTTCGATCTTTTTTTTTTTTTAGTAGTAGTAGTAGTTGGTGTTGCAGACACCGGGTGTGCAAGACTTCGAGCCGTGGCCCCCGCTATATAGAGTTTGGGCTATAAAGTGAGATTATCCAGTGGTGATTGGTTCTTTTCACGGCTGCGAGCGAGCCTCTCGACGTAGTACCTCGAGAGGGAAGAATAAAAAGAAAATAAAAAAAAAAAGACCACGTCGACGTAGAAGGTAATCGCTGCAGACGGCGAAGCGAAGTGACATTTTCGAACGATGTATAACGACGTATAGGCTTGGTCGATCGAACTTTACGTAAGCCTCGAGCCGAACGAAAGACGACGAGCTTTTTTTTTTGCTCTAGCTCCGATCTGGCTCGTGAGCGAGAAGTATATCGATCGCACATATCGCTGATCGATATGCGCCGTATTCGCATAAAATGATTCTTGATTCGAGCGTAACGGCAGCAGCAGCAATGCCAATTTTTTGGTATAGCCACGTTACGATACACACATACACGTACATTTGTGCTTTTTTTCGTGCATATATATGAATAAGCGCAAAACGATATTCGATACGGGAGAGAGAAAAAAAAGCGGCCCGAACGAGCAAGAGATCTCGTGTGTATAGTTGTTGGAGTACGATGACCCCTCCAGCGAGAGCTAGCCCCCGGAGTCATATTTCGAATTCCCTCGCTTTTGTTGTTGTTGTTCGTTCGCAATACACACACCACCAACAACAACACAATAGAATATATATATACACGCGGAATATTTATTCCGCCGCAAAACACGACGGATACGATATACATATTTAATAATCCACGCAAGTTGGCCTTTCGAGGAAAAAAATATATGTATACGATGAAAAGAAAATTAAAAAAAAAACAAAGAAGAAACAAAGCATAACGGAGTCATGCGCGCACATATATCACTGAATATATAAATATCGCAAGCTCGAAGCGAGCGAAGCCAACGGTGCGACTCGGGCGGAGCTGGCTCTACTTTTCGTGCACTGCACCCGGTATTATTATATATGTACACGGCGTGTGGCACGATGACGAATATAGAAGACAGAGGGAGAGAGAGCTTAATACCTGATTTAAAGAGGTGTGCCACTGCTGCTGCGTCCACTGACCTATTACGGCACGTGTGACGTGCGCAAAGTCGCACACACAAGTATAGAGAGAGATTTTCATCTCTCTGTATATAAAAGCTCTCGTTCGAAATAATAATGTACGTGTTCGCGTATCTATATATGTGTTTATATACACGTTACTTCATCGGACGGCAAAATCGACGGATGAATTTTTTAAAGGGCTCGGGCGCGTGTAATTTTGCAGAAGCGCGCGCGCGAGTACGTAATCAATCGAGCTTGATGTTGTACATCGCGTATGCAAACTGCCGCAAAGTGCATACACGTACAGCCGTGCACCTCTTCGATTTTTTTTTTTTTCATTTTTTTATCATCGACGTATTATACTTTTCCTCCTGTGTAGCTGTGGCAGTCGTCGCCTTCTTCCTCGATGCGTTTTTTTTTTTACCCTCCGGGGAAACGATCGATAAATAGACGAGTATACGTCGATGTATGAATATCGTATCGGCCGTAGCCGTGCCCGTGACAATACGATGAAGATACAGGCTCGACGAGACAGCTCCTGTTCAATGTAATAACATTTGCCGAGTCGATGCTTCTTTCTTTTTATTTATTTATTTATTTTTTTTTTAATTTCTTTTTAAGCGTCGTTGTCGTTGTCGTCGCGTCTTAACGCGTACTGCTGCACTCGACGTCAAGAGAGAACTTATATAATAACGCCCGTCCCCGTAAAAAAAGGTCAAAACAAAACAACAACAGCGGCGACGAAAAGTTTTTTAACGTCGTTGACCGAACGCGAGACGATGATAACCGGGGGTACACAGCAGCTGCATCGGACACCCGCGCGCGAGGCTGTATAGATATGACGGGTGGAGGAGAGAGAGGTCGAATTTTTTTTTTCCTCACTCTCGGGTAAGCTTTCTTTCTTTTTTTTCGACCTGTGTACACTTTAATCTTGAGCACGGAGGATATTAAAGACCCTCTCTCCCTCTCTTCTTCGAGAGTAGCATCTAGGGCTTAATCCTCCTTCTGCTCGTTCGTTTTTTGTTGGTTGTTTTTTTTCTTCTTCATTTTGGTAATCTCGAAACTACGGAAGTAACGAGCGCGAATGCGCTTTTTTCAAAAGAAAAATAAGCTCGAAAAAGGAAGAAGAAATAGAAAATAAAAATTAATTATGAAAACCTTTCCAACCGAGACGATGCACATACATACACGAATCGAGGCATTTTACGATCCAACTCGGGCTCTCTCTCTCTCTCTCCTCTTTACCTATTTCCCAAATGGCAAAGAATCGTAAAAGACTCTCGAATTGCTCTGGCCCCCACGAGTGTATACACGAGTAAGTACTTTAAATTTATTTTTTTATTTATTTATCTTCGCCGGTGGTACTTTTCCAGATGCACACGAGAGACTACATATATATAGTCAAGAGGTTACACCGGGTCGTAACTATATTAATAAGAAAAATTTCGGTAAATCACGATTCGACCATATAAAGTATAAAGACGATTTATTTCATCGCGCGCTCCAGAACGAGAGAGAGAGAGCGAAATATACATCATTTACACGGGGCAACGGGAAGGAAAGGGGAAAAATGAAAATAATAATAATTCGCGGGAGTAAAATTTATGTCTACCTCCGTGTGTGTATGTATTAAAGCTCTCTCGCGCCTGTCTTTATGTCGCCACCGCCGCCGCCGCCGCCACTGCTCGCGAATATTGGAAAGCAATGAAAAATACCCGTGTTATACCCGTATACAAGCTATAGGATATGATATTGTGCATCGTGCAAGCTCGCAAGCTCCGCGCGCTATATAATACAACAGCGACTATCTATCTCCTTTTCTCTCGTTGATAATTTTTCCCTTCTTCTTCTTCTTCTTCTTCTTCTACTTCTATTTTTTTTATCTATCGTATTCTCTCTCTCTCTCTCTCTCTCTATGTGTTGTACGCGTTCGAGCTCTCGGTGTAATATAGCTCTAGGATACGCGTATCTCTCTCCGTTATAAATGATACTGATATTTTATTCTTATATACCCGCAGTTGAAAATGGCAATTGCTACTGAATACACATATACACACACACACACAAACATACAACAACAACAAAAAAGCAGAAAACAGAAAAGGAAAAAAAAACTCGCTCGCGAGAGCTATTTGTATATTTGTGTGTGTGTGTGCGCGCTGCAGCACTGCCTCCCATCAGGTATAAATACGTACGTACTCTTGACTTTTTGTACATAAAAATTGCTCGCAGGTACACGAATGAATAAAAAAAAAAGTATAGAGAGAGAGAAAAAAGGGTAAAATTGCTCTCGCTGCCGCGTTTTTAATATCAAGTGCTCCGCGAGCTTGCGGCGGCCTTCGATTATAATATACACACACACCGCGAGCTAGCTACATATATGCATGTATGTGTGTAAGTGTAAGCCATCGTCGTCGTTGCTGTGTTACTGCAAGCTACGTATGCACTATTCGCAAACGACGAGAGGCAGAGAGAGCGGCGCAATCGACACACAATCTCTCCAACGTATCTCTCTCTCACTCCAGTATATGTATGTCAATGTGCAATGGTCGATCATCAATGCCAATGTCTATCGCTACTCGAGGGTACGTATCGGCATGTACGTATACGATGTATATAAAAGTATATATAATCAATTAATCTCGTTTCGCTTCGTACACTGCAGGCAGCTGCAGCGCATCAACCACGAGAGAGAGAGAAAGCTCGAGCCACAAGTATACATATAAGCATGAAAAAAGCTCGAGGAACTCTTGCGAAAATTTGCTTCGCGGCTCTCGCACACGTATATACATGTATAATAATACCTTTATGTACCAGCGCGACACGAGACGATCTCTCTCTCTCTTATACTGGCTCTGCATGCACACACATTAGTGTAAAATATCTATGTGTGTGTGTGCGAGCGTTCGTACCTCTCTACGCATGTGTGCGTGGTGACCTACTATCCGCAAGCTCACTCTCTCTCTCGCGCGCGCCTCTCTCCGTCGCACACATACAGCGTTGCAGCAGCAGTCACGGGCTATGCCGTACTATATACATACGTACGAAAAAGAGAGAGAGAGAAAAAAAACTCTAGCGCGAGAGACAGAGAGAGAGAGAGCTTAAAGAGCCTGACGACGACGACGGTCAGGAGAGCTTTTGCTGCAGGCTCTGTGTGCAGGTTCACCAACGGTAGCGAGTATAGAGCTTGTATAAACAAAGACAATGCACAATCTTGACCTTTTCGTCAGCAGTAACACAGTAGTAGCAGTACTGCTGCTGTATATATAGCGGCGAGCCGTTCGCCGCCGCCGACGTCAACGACGACGACGACGACGACGACGAAGGGTAAAAACGCGAGAGGGAGGTGAAATAAAGAAAAAAAAAAAGGAAACATAACGCACGTATACACAGGAGCTTGCACACGCACATGTACACGTATATACTCGTCGTTGTAAGGAAGTGTGCTGCTGCTGCTGCTGGATGCACACACGAAGGAGAGAAGGATTTTATTTTACGCGCGACCTACACGATGATCGTCGTCATCGTTGTCGCGTAGTCGTTGCGAGAGCTTTGGATAGCTTTCTTCTTCTTTTTTTTTGTTATTCTTTTTTACACCTATGACGTCTTTCGAGAATCGTATGTAGCAGAGAGGATTGCGGACTGCACGGAGAGAGATACGAGGGAAAGAGAGAGATCGGAAGGAGAAGGAATGTACAAATGCATGTACTTACTCTCCATATCCTTTGGCGTGGCGTTCATTTTTTATTTACTCCGATTTTCGCTCGTTACTTTGTCGTCGTTGACTCGCTCCTTCGAAAATCTCACTTTTATCCAAATATTTCTTTTTTTCCAATGCTCGGTCAACGAACGAGCTCTTCCTTCACCTCGAATATTAATCACTCACCTCTTCCGAACCAAACCTTCACGCGGAGCACGAAATCACTCGAGCACAATGACACTATCTGCATCGCTGCGTGATCGTGTGTGCAGCACACCGACGACGAATCTTGTCGCACACGTGTGTGGACCGACGAATGATGTAAATTTTTTCTCTACCTCCTTTCTTAAATTATATTATACATTAAATTAATTGTAATATTTTCGAAAACAAACTTAACGATTACGCACGGGTCGATCGCTGCACTATAGCCACTGTATCATCCTTACATGATAATAACGATCGATGGAGTCATTAAATACGATTTACTATACACAAATTAGAAATGTACGTGTGCAGCACGTCCACGCGTTCAAAGACTCGGTTTCCTTTTCTTTCTCTTTTTATTCTTTCGCGCGCGCCAGGCGCTTATATTATACACACTACGATATATACCGTAGGATACAAGAGCGCGTGTGCTTCGCGCGAGGCAGCAGCAATGCCACTGGCTTTACTATACTATCCCTATATTACTATAAACTTTCTACTACTTCTGCTGCTGGCTGGCTGGCTACTGCGTGCGCGCACACATTTACACACATACACAAGCAAGTGTGTGTGCTGCAGCGGTGGCGGTGCAGCAGCAGCAGCGGCCGGGTCGCATTCTAGCTCTCTCGCTCTCTCGCGTACGATACCAACGCGCATACATACACTCGCACACGATAAAAGCTCCCCCCCAGCAGTAGTATAGTCGCATGCAGTACACTACTACACGGACACACAAGTAACTTGGAGGGTGTGCAGCGCCTATATACTTTCTCTCTCTCTCTCTCTTGCTCTCGCTCTTATATACCCATCTCCTGCGCAAGCCCGCGAGGCAGTCGCACACGACTCTCTGTGTATAGTAGTAGTGTGTACCACGCCCCTGGTATGCGCGGCGGCCCCTGAGTCTTCCATATGTATATGTATATAATGTCCTTTTCTCTCTCTCAGGATATAGCATGCGTGTGTGCGTGTGACAATATTATTGAGACTGGAATTCTGATTGACGATTTTCGCGGACCCAATGGATATCGTAGCTTGCTTTTCGTTCGAACCGTATTTCCGATTTGTCGCGAATATAATTTCACCCCCCCCCCCCCCCCNCCCCCCCCTCCGAAGCTACTACTCCCCTCGTAGTTATTTATTCGTCGATTTGTCGATGTACACAGTTAAGCCGAACGGAAGATCATCGTTCGATGACGATGAGAGAGGGTGCGTATATCTCGCATCGTTATAATATACACCTCGATGATGTACGGTACATAAGAAACGGGAGGAAGTAGGAAATAGCGAGAAAGTAGGTGTGTGCGTGCGTGTAGTTATTATACTACATGTGTGTGCGCACAGGGGGGAGAATGAAAAATATACACCTGACCCTCGTCTCGTCGTCGTCGACGCAACCCTTTACCCTTGAATTTACGACCGTGTACTCTTTCTCTCGCTCTCTCTCATCTCATCTCAACCCCTTTTTCTCTCTCTCGTGCGCACTTTCTTCCCTGTTCCCGTATTTCTTTTTTTTTTTCATGTCGAATGCATGTAAGAGAGCGAGAGCAGCAGCTCGCACCCGCGCGCGTATTCAATCTTTTTTCCCTTTTCTTTCTTTTTTTTCTGTTTCGTTTTGTATTTTTTATACGTACGCCGCGCTTCCTTCTTCTTGTCTTAGAGCTAGCTTAACCACCACCAGCCCAGCCCCTTTAAAAAAAAGAAAAGAAGCTAAAAGACACGACGGCACAATTGCGTGTGTGTGCAGCCGTGGGTATTACGTTATTATGTATACATACATCCTGACACGACGTCCGACTGCAGACTGACGTCGACCACTTAAACTGTTCCACGCACGCACAGCGCCGTATATTTTATATACATATATAAATGTATACAGGGAGCGGAGGGCTTGCAGCTAAGCAACTACGCGGAATTTTAATTCGGTCAGTTGCGACGCGAATATATTCAACGATGCTCCTTAATGGACTTTGTAGGGGGGTAGAGAAAGAAGTATACGAGAGAAAAGAAAATTTCTGCTGCCTTCTCGTCGCGGCTAAATAATTCATTATGTTTATGCTCCGTAGCGAGCGAGAGCGAGATTCCAGTCTCTCTCTCTCTCTCTCGATTCTTAGAGAGCCTGGATTTACATGTTTTATAATACGGAACTAAAGAATGTAGGAATGGAAGGGAAGAACTTAAAGTCGAGACTCGCAGTGTTCTTACAAGATATAATTTTTATTTAATTATCAATGTAGTCATATAGCACGATACGATATTCAACATATTTTTTTTTTTTTTAATTTATAATATTTTCATTCATTTGTATAAGTGTTTTGCATTTTTTTCCAACAACGAGGCTAAATTTTTCATCTCGACAAAAAAATATCATCCATTTACTCGTGTACCGCGTGTATTACGCGTCTCGTAGATTCGTCATTACACGCAACCGAATAAATCGCACTTTTCTTCGTCTTTTTTTCTCGTTTCGATGGAATTGTTTTATTTATACGTATACGTGTAATTGAATCAAATTGCATATTGACGCTGCCGATGCCGCTGGGCGTGTGTGTATTTGTTTGATCGCGTGGAATCGCGCACGCGATAGCGATTATCGCGCGCGGCTCTCTCTGTGTAGCTGCACCTTTTACGTAATGCACCTGGTATTACACACAACAGCTCCGTTGTTGTGTTTTTTTTTTTTTTTTTTCATTATATACTCCTCTATCGACGTCGATTTTGTCGTCGATGGAAAAATAAAAAGCCCGAAGCGTTAGCGTTTGTTTTTGAAACTCTTGTGCCTCTTATCACAAAATGTTCGGTTATAAGAAAATACATCTTTACATATATTTATTTGATCATCAAAAAATTGATATTCGAGACTTTATTTACGATTATTTATTGTATGTGTTGGTACAATGAACACAACAATTACGGTTGGTTTTGCTGTTAAAACATCTCGAGACACTTCGTTTTATTATCATATATTTTTACTAACTCCTTTCTCTCAAGCTCACTTTGTTTCATCGTCTCTCTACATCTCTTCGCATTCTCTCAACGCAGGCATATCAATTATTATATATGGAACATATTCCGCAGTGATTATTCATTAAGTGACAATATAAGCGCGATATCGAGGAATAAAAATCTCGATACTTTTTTTTTTTTTTAATTTGACTACTATCTTCAATTTATTTTTAGCGGCGTAAAATTTTTCTAATTGTAATGCAGATCGCGACGCCACACGACTCTTCGTGAATTTTACGTCAATTTTCACGGATCGCCTCTCTCGGTAACCAGCCGTTGAAATGAGTCGATATAATCGCGATCGATTACTCTTTCTCTCTACGTCGTATTATTATTATTCTACGACGAGGGTTTGGCCTTTTTTTTCTCTCTCGTAGCAAGTGAGACTACTACGCTGGATGAAAAATCAATGAACTACGTAATTTATTAACGCGGACTTTTACAAATTTGTCTTTTATTTTCTTTTGACTGACTCGCAGGCAAATAATAAAATTTCACTAAGTTAATGCGTGTGTTTGTGTACATTGGGGGGGGGGGTTGAAACAATATTTTTTCTCATCGATTCTCATCGATCGCATCGACAATCGCGATGATGAAATTGAATCGTCTCGTTTACATTAGCATTACTCGATACAATTACAAAGGAGCATGGCACCCTATATTCTAACGACAAAAAAGTTAACTGCGCTTACTAATAAAAATATATGATTTTTTTTCTTTCTTCTTTCTTTACAATAACACATTTTGTTAATCACACTTGAAAAGTTTTACATTTAACATTGTTATTAAAAAGTTTTCTAATATACTTGTATCGCACACACTTTTGATCGATTCGTTTCGTATACATCTCTCAACAACAAAAAACAAAAAAAAAACAAAAAAAAAGATCAACGATAAACGTATGCCTCGAATCATAAAATTCACCTAATGGATCGGTATTTATTTATTTTTTCTTCTTCTAAAAAATGGAGTTTCCAGCCCTCCACGATTAATTTAACAAATTAAAAACGACAGATGTTAATTTTTTTTTTTCTGTATCTATCAACTGAATACTGGCTATAGGGGTGTGTATTGATTACAGTTATGCATAAAAGAGATTCTTTCTTTGCTTCTTGGACTTTTCTCTAACTCCTTCTTAGACGAGAGGGGCGTCGTTGTTCTTGTCCATTTCCTCGACGGTGATGTAGAGACCCTCCTCCTCGTACGTCGAGTCGTGCTTCGCCAATACCTTGAGCAGCGGGCGCAGCTTCATCCACCATTGGTAATTGGGAATTCTGTGCCTGTAAAAATTTAATCAAAAATTAAGTAACGCGAATCACCAAAAAACCTTCCAATTAAAAAAAAAAAAAAAAAAGAGTTAAAAGACACCCACTCGAACTCGGTGGACGCGATGAGATCGGTGAAGGGCGTGTAGCGATACTGTCGCCTGACGATGCCCAGCATCACGGCGCTGTCGGGCGTGTTGGACACGCAGTTGCCGTCGGCGCCCGTGTCGCGCTTCAGTATGTTGGTGAACCACTCCACGGCCTTGGAGCCCATCTTCGTGCCGAGATTACGATCGAAGGGCGTGGGCGAGCCGCCCTGCTGCATGTGGCCGATGATGTTCATGCGACAGCTGAACAGACCCTTGCCCTCCTCGCTGAACAGCCGCTGCATGAACTCGGTGTTGTAGTTGAGATTGGCGTTCTCGTTGCGCAGTATCAGACCGCGTTGGACGCCCTCCGACATCTTCGCGGCCATGGCGATGATGTCGGCGTTGAGGTCCTTGATGTTGAACTTCTCCTCGAAGATGTAGGCGGCGTCGGCGCCACCGGCCAAGCCGGCGAGGGTCGCCAGATAGCCGCAGTAGCCGCCCATGGTCTCGATGATGAAGACTCGGCGCTTGGTGCCCTGGGCCGACTGACGAATGCGGTCGCAGATCTCCGTGATCTCGTTCAAAGCCGTGTCGCAGCCGAGCGAGAACTCGGTGCCGGGCACGTTGTTGCTGATCGTCGCCGGGATCATGGCGATGGGTATGCGGAACTCCGGGTACTTGTCGCGCGCCCCGTAAAAGCTCATGCCCGTCTGGAAGCCCTCGAAGCCGCCGATGATGAGGAGGGCCTGTATGCCGAACTCCTTGAGCTTGGCCGCGATCTGGGGCAGCTGCTCGTCCTTGGGCGGTGCGCGTTTGGTGCCGAGATAGGCGCCACCCTGGCTGACCCAGCCCGCCACCGAGGGCCAGTCCATCAGCTTCAGCTTGCCCGTGGCCAGGCCGAGCACGCCGTCCATGATGCCGTAGACCTTGTCGCCGCGATAGATGCAGTTGCGCACGAACGAGCGCACGGCGGCGTTCATGCCGCAGGACGGCGAGCCGACGTGCATCACGGCCAGGGTGTAGTGATCCTGCGTCGGTCGTGGGGAACGATGGAAAAAAACGAAGAGAATTAGCGGAAAGAAGGATGATGTTATTTCGCAAAAATTATTTGAAGCAGCGGAACACGTGCTTGAAGTAATGTATGTACAAAATTATTTATAATCATTGGTTTTTTTTTTGTAAGCCTGCGTGCAGGTAGAGCTATATGTAATAAGATAAAAAACGATTATTAACATAGGCTTATGGTACAGGTCGTGATTGGCTGGTGAACCATTTTTTTTTTTCGTTTATGCTGCCTGACGTAACATGATAAACTAAAAGTTTGGTTTCTAGTAGTAACACATAGAACATTAGTATGAATTCGAATGATGACCTGTATGTAATATTTTTTTTCAAAGCTTAAATAATAATAACTCTGCGACAGACATATGATAATATAGAGAACACAGATATACATGTGGCTATAGTTATGGATGGAGCGATATGCGTTAAGAACACATTTGTCAATTTTGCTTTGCTTGTTCTAACAAAAGAAACAGCCTAAAAAATTAAGAATAAACATCGACATAAAAAACAGAGAGTAGTAGTCGTTCGATACAAACGCAAAAAAAACTTACTTGTCCCCACATTGTGTATTGCTGTGAGTTTTTTTTTCATGGGGGAGTAGGAAGTGACAGAGATAGACATAAAAAAATAATTCATAAAAATACGACGAATTAGTGTACTCATGATTCAACTATATGTGTTGGTTCGTTTCTTTTTCTCGTTATATTAAATTCTTTTTTTTCAAACGAACAAATCGAACAAATCGAAAAGAGTGAACGTAAAAAGAATAAAAATAAATCAAATATTTGTTCGAGTGTTAAAGAAACGATAATTGATATATTAACAATGCTCGTAAGGATTTTTGTTTTTACCTTGGTCAATACGGGATGACCTCCAGCCTGTAGCAATCATAGCAAAATTTATACACAATGTAATAATATTATCAATAAATGTGTCACACAACTTATTTCGCTTTTTTACAGGTTCAATGCCTAATCTAAACTATTATAATTCGGTCTGTCAAGAGTTACTTTTTTTTCGTGTCTTAAACCTGTAACGAAGACGGTATTTTTCAATTTTAATTTTATCCTCACCTGGCCTAGGGCTGGATCAGCTGGGGCCTTCAAGCGCGTCAACATTTTGTACGTCTCCAAATTCCGTACGAATCCTCTGTAATTCGACATTCGAGATATAAGTAAGGAAACCACCATAATTTTTTTTTTTTTTACAGCGACGAAACTCACTTTCCACGGAGCTGTACGGCCAGATCCCAATTTTTGTCGGCCATGGCCTGGGCCACGGCCTTGGTGCGCTTCACGCACTCCATGAGGGGCAGGCGCACTGCCTGATTACCGTCCAGGGTGACGACGCAGGCCTCGGTATTGGGCTTGGCCTCCACCAGAGCCATCACTGCCTCGGCTCCCATACGGCAACCCTGCGATGAAAACGAATCGTACGTCGGTTATCGTTTACTTTGGATTCGATTGATTTTTCGTACTTACGAGGACACGATCGAACGCCGAGGGATTGCCGCCTCTCTGCACGTGGCCGAGGACGGTGATTCTCGCGTCCTGCTGGAGTTTTTCCACGACGACTTCCTTGACCTTCTCGGCCGTGATCGGGTCGCCGTTACGGTCGACCGCCCCTTCGGCGACGATGATGATGTTCAGACGCTGTCCGGTGAGACGTTCCTGATCGAAGAAAAATAAGAAAATTAAATTAATTCGCGTAGATGGAGACTCAGAGTAGCGTCGAGTTTTTCCACTTATAAATGATCAGCACTTACAGGCACTTAGATCGTGTTATTATTAGTAGAAAGAAAAAAATCAAGAAAGATATAATTAGTAAGATAAATATAAGAGGGTTTGAGAAGGGTTGGTGTATATAGGGAGAGAATAGGCGGAAGAAAAAAAACAAACACAAATACAAAAGCAAAAATGTATACTTTTGCAGTGATAGCTCAAGTTACATCGTAAGCCATTCGTATAATAATGATTCAATTATAACAGAGAGAGAGAGATGCGAAAAAATAAAATAATAATTGGACGATGATACAGGGAGAATTGGAAAAACGATGGACAATGGATGATGAGCGTGAAATTGTGTTCATTTTGAAAGGTAGGATATTTTTTTTTTTTATAAAAAAGTAAAAGAGAAAGAGAAAAAAAAATTAGAAAAAAAAAATCATTGACTTTTTCTTTAACGGTCGAACCTGAATCAATTTTTTGCAGACTTTGTTTGGCCAGTCCTGCTCCGGAGGCCATTCCGGGATGAATACATAGTCGGCCTCGCTACAGATAGCTGCCACCAGAGCCAGGTAGCTGTAACGGTTTTATTTTTCGTGTAAATTACAAAAACAAAAAAATCACCCCACAGAGAGCTCTTACAGCGCTAAAATTATGTATCGCCTTCAACCCATCGGATAAAATTAATCGTTCATCGATTTTCTCGAATGAAAATTTTACTGCTAAAGCTAAGTTTAGAAATAAAAAAAATTATATAGCAGATAAAATTTAGTAATAATAATAATCTCTACGGTCTGACTTATAAAATATTGTAATAATAATGAAAACGATACTCCTGACTGCGATAGTAAGACAGGATTGACAAAATCATAAAATAATAATAATGAACGAATGTAAATGATAACAACATGATTAATTTTGTTTTTCTTTTTACGAGCGGTTATAATTATTTAAGAGGGGCGGTGGGGACAGAGACAGGCACTCCAAAAATGTTGTGGCAGCTTTGAGAAAAAAAAAGTATCTAGTCTATGATTCACAGCAAAGTATAGGCGTAATTATCATCTCAATGACTTGCTTTTTGATTTCAGAAAAAAGTTTTTTCACATCGAAAACACCGAGACAAAAAAAGACCATTGCAGCAAACTAACTTTTCTTTAGCGATATTTTCAAGTTAATATACATGTAGTATAATACAATACGAAAAATACACAACAGTCAGAAAAATAAATCGGGTGAGACAGGGGTGAGATATCTTACCGTTTATGCTATTGTACTCGGAAATAATTAGCGTTTATAGTACAAGAAAATGGGGAGTATTTTTGCGAATGCAGGACAATTCAATACAAGTAAGTTATAAAATTACGAAAAAAACGGACGTAGTAGCTTTTACAAGTATGAGAGAAAAAAAAATCGTGATTGTTGCTTTTTTTTGTTGTTGTTGTTGTTTTTCGTAGAAAGTAAGATAAGACATGCCTGCTCCAACTTTTTGCAAAGTTTCTCAGGCCAATCGACGGGAGGTGGACATTCCGGGAAGAATACGTAGTCCGCTTCGGCGGCTAATGCACCGACGATCGCCAGGTACCTATTTTTGTTTTTCATTCCATTTGCATTAATCATGTTTTTCTTTTTCTTTGTTTTGTTTGTTTTTTTTTGCTTTTGCTTCCATCGCGCGCAATTGTGTTATCAATCGTTCAGAAACGTAAGAAGAATCGAAAAATTATTAAACAAAAGAAAAAAAAAATTAAAAGAATGAAAAATGACAAATAATAACTCGAATCATGATCATCGAATGAAATCGATATCGTCGATTAAACTATTTTTCATTTTGTTCTCCAATGAAACCCGATATCGCGTATCGATTTCACTCGCTCATTAATACTACATATTCGTTTTCGTATCATTTCCGAGAATCTTCCTCTCTCTTTTTTTTCCCTCACCCGCAATGACGGCCCATGACCTCCATAATGAAGGTGCGCTGATGCGAGTAGGCCGTGCTGACGATGGCGTCGATGCTCTCGATGATGCGGTGCAGGGCCGTGTCGGTACCGATCGTCATGTCCGTGCCGCAAAAATCGTTATCGATCGAGCCGACCATACCGACGATGTGAAGATGTTGGAACTTCTCGCGCTGCTCAGGAGTGATAGCACCTGCAATGCAAAGAAGTTTTATTTATAGAATCGCACCGAGGAGACATTCGTCGATCGACTGATCGATAAACGATACGCGCGTATCGCACGACTCGAGGCTCTGCTCTGAATTACACGCAGTAATCGAGTGATTTTTCTCTTTGTTCTCGATATTATCTCTCTCTCTCTCTCTCTCTCTCTCTCTCTCTGGCTCTTACCGTCTTTGACCAAATCGTTCAAGAGGTCGGACCATTCCTCGCGGAAAAGATTGGCACCGGTGAGCGAGCCGTCGCCACCGATCACGACCAGGTTCGATATACCGCGCATGACGAGATTTTTGGCCGCCTTCTTTCTGCCCTCGCGCTCTCGGAATTCTTTGCATCGCGCGGAGCCGATCACTGTGCCACCCTGCAATACACAGAAGAAACAAATAATAATAAAATGTTAATTTATCGTCGTTTAGACAAGCACACAGTACAATGATTTAATAGTTTCGCAGCGCAACGTTTTTATTACGTCTGCTGCAATTGCTGCTGTTTTCGAGATCTTTATCTGAAGAAGTGATTGAGTAGTACGGTAGCAAACTTACACGATGGATGATGCAAGATACCGAGGACCAATTAGCCTCGACAATGTTGTCTCCACCGTCTACCATTCCTTGGTAGCCTTCTCTGATGAAGAATACTTTGCATCCTAGATAGATGCCCATGCGTACCACTGCTCTGACAGCTGCATTCATACCTGCACGAATTACATAAGACATTAGACATTGGCTCTTTTCAGTCAGAAATGTTTATTATCTCAAAAATATTTCTGCACGAGGCAATTCGTTTGAGCTTTCGACTAGAAACTCAGACTTGTTGATTACATCATGCAAAACAAATCTATCTAGCTCTCATCAACTGTCAGCAATCAAAATTCATCACTGACAGTTGCGAATACAAATGGCAATAATCTCATGAGATATGTAGTTCAAGCGGTCTAACCCTGAGAGTCTCCTCCGCTGGTGAACACAGCCAGTCCCTTGCCCCTGTGGCTGCCGGGCTTGATGAATCTGTGCGCCACCCCTTCTTCGTCCATGATGATGATGATGGGCCAACGATGCTTGTTATATCAAAAAACCAAGTTTAAAAGCCTCCTCCTCGATCAGCAGCGAGCACCTTCAGACAGAGAGCAAATAAAAAAAAAAATTGAGTAAGTTCAAACAGACGTTCATCATCAATCATCGTCATTATTATTTTCTCCGTTATATCTCTGCACTTTTGCACAGCATGTAATCTGTATAATATAGCAGTGCAGGCAGAGCACACACGGTATAAGCATACAGCATACAGCATACAGTAGCAGTGTATATAGTCAATGTCAAGGTCTATCTCTGATCGCGCGCGCTCTCTCTCTCTCTCCGTCTCTTTCTCTCTCGAACGACGAGAGAGCCGCGTTTCGAAGTGGGTCGAGGCGAAGCAGAAAAGAATACCAAGATCATCTCTCTAGCACGCGCTGCCCTCCGCACATCGTCTCTCTCTCAATGAAGACGTTACACGCGTATTTTTATTTTTTTTTTTTCGGGGTTTCAAATTATATTTACGAAACTAACGCGCGTTGAGGCCACGACGCACACGCGTGCGTGTGCACGCTGCTGTCGACCTTTAAACGATCGTCGGTGCAGGACAACGACAACGACGACATGTCAAAATCACTTCGCAAAAACACACATGCACTACTTTGAAAAAGCGAAGTGTAGCATCGATGTGACACAATCGATAGACACAACACGTCGACGAGTAAAATCGATCGCGCATCAAGGCAACAACGACGACGCAACACACTTATTATTATAGATCGTAAAACGTGCTGGAGAGCGCGTGCCAACGACGACGGACCATGATGGTATCGAATGGAGAACTCACCGGGTCACACACGCACGCACACGAGCACCGACAGTCGTTGTTATTACTATTATTATTACAAAAGGAACTTGGTGGACGAGACGCACGAGAGCGATGTCAAGTTCGTCCGGTTGATCGTCGACGAGGGTTACTCGACGAATAAACCTCTGTTACTTCGCGTGGGATGCTGCTGCTGCTGCTTACTGCTAGTCGCGAAGCACACCACAGCCACTATCACACGCACGTACACACGACGCGGAGCTTCGTAGTAGTAGTAGTAGTAGTACCTATGTAGATGTATTGTACTGCTGCTGCTGCTGTCTGGTTGAAGGTGACCTCTGAAAAACGGCGCGCCGGGCCTCTCCTCGTCGCCTCGCGCTCGGCTATATATATTAAATCTCCCACTTTGATGATTTTACGCTTTTTATAATGTATAGATAGATGGACTACACATATGATGCGCGTGTTATAATCTCGGGGGGATATATCTCGCGCGCTGTCCGCTCCGCTGCCGTATGAAGTTTTTGACGCGCGGCGCCTATAATATACGAACGCGATAGATAGCTATAAACTCTACACACGTGTGTGAAGTGTGCGTGTGTGTATGTGCCAATACCTACTATATGTATCTCTCTCGCTGTCCGCGTGTCGTATACTTATAATATATAAACCGTGTGGCTGTCCCGCAGACCACACACAGACAACGGCAGGCCGCGCAGCAGTAGAGTTTTTATCGTCGTCGCGACTATAATGTCTCTCTCTCTCTCTCTCACGTACGTTGAAGGTATATAACGAGCATAGCAGACGATAAAATAAGTACCACGCTTCTGTCCGCCTGGTTGCAGGCTGTAGCACGCGAATTTCATCAGCAACGGGGCGACAGGCGACGTTCGCGCATGCGCGCGAGCGACTCCGATTTCGCGCCGCGCACTATTAATGCGACTCGCGCGCGAAATTTCAAAGATCGGAATTCTTTTTACGCGAGAGAGGAATTTCGACGAATGGAAACGAGAAATAAGACTGTTTATTGTATTATCGTGATATTATAAAATACTTTGAGGTAGTTTAGTGATGATGATAATAATAGTATGAATTTAGCGTATCTAGGTTGCACCGCTGCAGACGAAATCACGATTAAATTCATCTTTAACGCTAAATATTTCTTTAATTAGCTCGTTAAAAGGCATATTCAATTCAATCATTAGAAAGGTGAGGATTTCAGCTATCCGCTGGTATGTTTTTCATTCATATCTGCGATTAAGGTGGCTCTACAGCAATCATAGCAATAGTACAGCGAGGCGTCTGTCTGTCTCTTTCTCGCATTAGGCAGACAATCGCTCGCACTATTCGAAATCAATGATTTTGTTAATTACTCATTAGTTAGTTCGTTAAGGGGTAATTTTTAACATACCAATCGAAAGCTTGTAACTTTCTCTTTCAGAAAATATATTTTTTATTAAGATGGTTGATCTTTTAAATTAGTTATGAACAATAAAAGACCGCGTCCCATAAGACCCCGTGTTAATTAAATCGCCATTTTCAAACTTGTTTATCTCGAAAGTTTGATCGTCAACCATATGGTTTTTTTTGGAATCTCATTTGAAGATCTAACAAATCGATTGATATAAGCTTTATCTTGTTGGATGATCTTTTGTATTATGTGTAGAGCCTCCTTCACAGCTGATTAACACAAGAGCCCATGTTAATAACGCGACTTTTACATTAATCGTTGGCGAAAGTTAGTTCGACAACTGGGACTGAAATTTTGAGGAATTATCAAGGAAATCACAACGAAGGACCCCTTCAATATTCAAAACTATCTATTCATTTTCGATTCATCACCCAACCACCTTGAGAGAGGAATGGAAAAGAAATTTCATTGCCAATTTCTTTTCGTAATCTAATAAAATAATAGATTAAGTAGTAATACAAAAAAAATATGTTTTATTATAAAGGTCCTTTACATTTTAATGTCTTTCAACGAGCAGAACACGATGTATATACCTGACAAGTTCTTTTTATGCAGAAACGAATCGTGATCCAGGTTATCGTGCGTCAAGCGCACTTATAACCTTCAACTTCGGCAACGTCAAAATGATTGCTTAAGCATAAGAAACGTTTCGGCTCAAAATTCACAATCCCTTTCAAATTACGAAAACATCAAAATTATTGCTTGAGTGAAAAAAAATTTAACAAAAAAAAAGTAAAAATATAATAAAAGAAGAAAAAAAATAGCAAAATCGTATCCGGAAGTGCGCCATGATACCGATCCTCGGGGAAACCGTATGGTCGATAATTCACGGGCCGGCGACCACGAGCCACATCTTCGAGTTGAGCCAGTTTCTGCGACGGCCGATCAACGTCTGGGCCAAGGACAAATTGTTGCTGTTCGGCAGGTGTCACCATCGACACAAGCCCCGATTGCACCTCAAGTACAAATCGCTGACCGACAAAAAGTGTCCCGCGTGTGGCTTATCGACGGGCAAAGCAGTGGGCCACTTTACCCTACTTGAGGGTGAGGAGCCCCGCAATCCGGACGCCCGAAGTCATCCGCAAAATTGCGGCTTCGACGTCGTCTCGGACCAGACCGGCTATCCGGCCACGGCCCTGAGACAGGTCGCCGTCCAGCGGATGCTGGCCAAGCTCTACGAGAGTCGTCTGAGAGGCCGCGATCATCACTTCCAGTGCTCTCGCTGTACGTATATAATATATATACATCTCATTGCTCGTAAACGTGACGTTGATTTTTGCGTGTCACGCGAACGCAGGTAGCTTATCCGGAGGCGAGGTTTGGTCAGACGAAGATTCGGAAAAATTGATAAAAGACTCCAAAGAGCGATTCCGTGGACACGCTCATATGCACGTGTACAGAGAGAGCTGTGATAAAATATGTAAATGCACGGAGGTGGCCGGTGTCAAGACGGACGAACACGGCGGGTTAAAATTTATAGATTGCATGGACAAGTATTTACAAATAAACAACGACGGCAAAAGGAAGATGAAAACGCTGTTCGAGTGCCAAACAGACTTGATTGAATGTTTGACAGTAGCAATGAATAGTGATCATGCGAAAGCAGCGAAACTATGTATTGAAAAAAATGACGTGCCCAGCTGTAAGAAGTACAAATTTGACGAACATAGGGCGCGCTTCGTAACGTATGTAGGCGGATTGAAAAAAAAGGCTTACTCTTTCACCTGGGACGGAAAGAGAAATCGTTCTACCAAATTTTATTTCAAATTCAAACACGTGCAGACGATACTGAAGTCTCGTTATCAGAGCTCAGAGCATCAAAGCAGCAAAGGGTCTCGGGTTCTATATCTCGAAACCATGTACCCGATTTATCATAAGGTAAATGATATTGAGCGCGATCGCGATGAGCGTATACGATTGACCCCACGACGCGAACTAAAATTTTTCTACTCTCGTCTGACAGAATCTTAAAACCCTAGAGGTACCGGTGAGATTGAGAGGAATTTTCAGGCCGGCATGGAGAGAACAAAAACAAACACAGAGACGACCATCAGATCCAACATCATTACAATTATCAATGGGATCGTCCGATGGAAAACAACAGTCATGTCCCCCGAAAAGAAACCAACAATTTTCACAATGCCAACCAGAAGCGGGAGGAAAATCCACACAGAGAAATCCACCAGATGCAGGGATAAGATCATTAAATAATTATAGGAGAAAACAATTACGAATAAACAATGAGCGACAAAATGGTACAAAAGATCCGCTGTACAAATCGGAGGCCACTCAGCCGAAACAGCTAAAAATACCATGGAATAAACTATTTAAATAAAGCATATGAGCTCTTTACGATATTTTTATTTGAATCTCGCGAGGTCCGCAGCTTGATCCCTGTATTTTCTCGTTCGTTTTTTTTATCGTAGATGTAAAGAAAAAAGCGATTATAAAACTCCCAATGAATCTTGTGAGTTGTATACAAGACGAGCGTGACGTACAAAGTGCGCCATGGCCCATGAAGGGCTAGCAGGGGGCTTAATTATTTTTCATTTTTCAATTACAGTACTAGGCTGTAAAAGTGAAAAAATTTGTTTTTTTTTTAATTACACGCATAATAAGCCATTTTTTTCTCTCTCTCCCTCTTTATTAGTCACCTTCTTCTCAGAAGGGCCTGCAGGAGGCGTGGAACCCGTGCGCAGGAAGAGTTAACTACCCCCCCCCCCCCCCCCCCC